>NW_024358611.1:0-135205 GCF_014805655.1 Passer montanus | reverse complement strand
CGGGGCGGCGGGGGGGGGGGGTTCCGGGGGGGGGGGGGGTGTTACCGATCTCCCACCTTCCTCCCCCTCTCCCCGTGCGTGGTACGGTCCGCTCCTACCTCTCGGCGCCCTCACTTCGCCCTCCCGGCGGAGCCGCGAGTGGCTGGGGGGGGAGCCATAGCCGCTGCCTCGTCTTCCCGCTCCGTCCGCCCTCCCCTGCTCCCCCCCCCACGGGCCGGACACAGTTGGTTTATTCCGAGAAGCCGGCCGGTCTTCTCCCCTTAAACCGCTGGGTCTCGCACGTCTTCGGCCATTTCCGACCGAAGCGGCGGAAGTTGCCGAAGTGGCGGCGGAACTTAACGAAGAGAGGCGGCGATAGGCGAAGCGGGGGAGGAGATAGGCGAAGCGGGGGCGGAGATACCCGAAGGGTTGAGGGCGGGGAGCAGCGAGACTCTCGCCTCCGGAACCTCCCGGGAACAGCCGAACCCGGCTCGGCTCTCGTCACTGCGCACGCGCGCCGCGCCCGGGAGCGTTTTCCCGCCTAAAAGGCCGGCGCGCGCCCCCCGTCCCTCACACCTTCCGCTCCCCTCATGGAGGAGTCGCCATGTTGGCTGTGTCTGATTTTGCCTCGAAGGCGCAGCCGCAGCCCTGTGTAGCCCCTTAAAACCCTGTCAGTGTCCCCCTGGAGCTCAGACAGTCCATGCAGTGCCCCAAGAACCCCGTGAGGATGCTGCCATGGAGCCCCATCATGCCTCAGCCTTATAGTGATGTGGACGCAATGGTAGCCACTGGCCGGCTGGGAGACACCCAGCTGCCTTCTGGTAAAAGGGGTTAGGAAAACAACTGTATCGTGGGAAACTGATCAGCAGATACTAAAATACCACTATGGTTCGGAGTTTGTTACAAAATAACACCCAGATCCTCGCTGGAGGGCTGGCCTGAACAGCATCAGTAGTTACATGTTGTGAAGTCAGAGGAACCATGTAGACATAAGCGAGTTCCAAACATAGCATGCAACAGATGGTAACTGAAGCAAAAGAGGGGAAAAAAAGCAATGAAGAAATAAAGGACGGGGGAAAAGCCAAGTAACAGTGCCAGCATCTTCTCGCAACCAAACCACGTCGCACCAGTCCAGTCCTCTGTTTATGCATTCTAATTTTATGTATTAGGAGCTCCACGAAAGGCATTTGTATCTATGGCAATCAAATCCCACACCAAAACACACATGATAACTTTGTGGGAATTAGAGAGTTTTTCACAGGAAGAAATGGGGGTTTATCTCCACGAGTAAAGAGGGTGGTGTGTTTCAGGCCAAAAAGCTGCAGGAATCTCAGCTTTAATAAAACATGAGCACTTCAAAGCGGCGAAAAACCACTTTTCCATCACTCTGCACTTTTTAACAGTCATTTACACATGTGTAAAGAATGCAAGTAGAAACTAACTTTTATTCTGAGATGAAAAACCAGCGAGGGGTGAGGCGGGGGCACAGGTCTGCCCTTTGATAAACAATAAAAAATCCAATCTCGCCGCAGGGAACGTGCTGTACGGAAGGGCAGGAATAGGTACTGCAGGTTGAAAGGCTCAGAGGAGAAACAATACTTTTTATATTTTATCAGGACAAAAAAATTTTAAAATACTATGACTACGGCACAGTATAAAGGCTAAATTAACATTCAAATCACTGAACACACCCACGTTGTCCTACCACACACATCTGTTCCCACTGTGCCATGGCTCGGGGGTTTTGTATTCCACCCTGATCTACTTGGAGCTCTGCAGGAAGAAACTGCAGGACAATCATTCCCTTCAGGTCCTCACCGAGGAGGAAACACCAGTGGAGATTGTGCACTTCAGGGACAACTCAGGAGAACAATTCTTCTCCCAGCTCCCAAAAGAAAAGGAGCTGTCAGGATCAGTAGTTGGTCTGGCAAGTCTCCCTTTCAGGAAGCACTCTCAAGGCTATTACAGATTATACTGACAGAGACACCTTCAGATTTAATCCCCTTCTCTGTGTGTTTCCCCTTAAACTTAAAGAGGAGTTTTTAGCTTCCCTTCTACCAAGTGAAAAATCCACTTCTCCTCTGCCTTCTGCTTATCCCAAAAGAAAAACTACTGTATTCAAATACCCTAATTTCCCACCTTTTCTGCCATCTGGGCTTTTATTTCTCATATAGATGTAAAATTTCCACATCAGAAATGGATCCTAAAGGGCAGGGTCTATAATCTATGATTAAGAATTATTTAAACAAGAGAATAAGTTGCTGATAAAGTTGCTCGACACCTTCCTGGCAAGGAAAAGCCTTTCACTCCTATCAGCTTCCAAACCCAGAGGAACAGACTCAATTCACTCTGCCAATCCTGTTAGAGACTTGGAAACTCCGTGGTGACCTTGAGTTGAAGCTGACAGGGTGGAGGACTGAAAACACTAATCCTACTGTAGGGAAGCAAATGTAAAGCATGGCCGCCTAAAAAGCAGCCACAGTTTAGATCTTGGCCTTCTGTTCAAGCTTTAGGAAGAAATCCTTCCCTGTGAGGGAGGTGAGGCCCTGGAATAGAATTCCCAGAGAAGATGTGGCTGCCCCCAAATCCCTGGAAGTGTCCAAGGCCAGGTTGGAGATGGGGCTTGGAGCAACCTGGGATGGTGGAAGCTGTGCTTGCCCATGGCACTGGAGGAGCTTTAAGGTCCCTTCCAACCCAAAGCAGTGTGGGATTCTGCTGACAGAACGACTTCTTTAGACACCTCTGTATCATTTCAGGCTGGGAACCTCCCTTAGATTTATTACCTTTCAAGTTGCTCTGCACTTGGCAGCTGCAGCTGAACACAGTAAACGCCGTTACACCTTGTGTCCTCTCCATGGAAGTCGTCCCCACTTTTCCCCTTTTCCTAACGCCCACCCCATTCCCTCTTCCTCATCCACTTCCTCCTAAGCATGGCTTGCATCCCGGTGTCTCCAATCTGCTCTAAATTACATTGAGTCATTGCAGGCAGGTATTAAGGAGTTTCAGAGCCAGCTAATGCACATTTCCATGGCACTCTTCCATGGCCTGAAATAAACCTCAGAAAAACATGGAACAACCATGGCAGGGAAGACCCTGAGCTTCCATCTTTCCCCTGCTGCAATCTTTTTGCTACATCTTTTTTAATCTCTTTCTCCTCCTTTCCACAGCAGACGGTACCAAGGTCGGACCATCTGCGGATTTTACAAGTTCCATGGAATGTTTTCAGACCGCACTCTTAACCTCAGACACTCCTATCGGATTTCAGAGGATTCAGCCACTTTTTAGCCCCAGGGTGCTGTAGGTGCTAAATAGATTATCTACATCTCTCAGCCACTATGGAACAACTACACAGCAAAGCTCAGTTTTTAATCCTGCTGAGACTCCGACTGCTTTTGGCCATCAGGTATCCCACAGCTTCACGAGAGGAAATGTTAATCTGGAATGCTGGCCAAACTCCAGTTTAGGTAATTATATTCTGACAATTTACATTTTCCCTGCAGTTTTTAAAATGGATATGGATTTTTTTTTTTTCTTCCCTTACTTCATGACAAAAAGCAGTGGCCTGGTCGTGCTCCTGCTGTTGGAGCAGCTGCCAGGCTTTGCAGCTTAAGTAGCTGCATTTCACTGGTAGGTAAAGACATCTCAGTGCAGTTAAATAAAACCCTTTGAAGACCCCATGGGCACGAGGAGTATTGTGACAATGCACCCCACTGCTGGCCATAAAGCATGGCAAGGGCTGGAACATGAAATGAAACACCCAGGTGCAGCATCTCCTGGCAGGAGCAGGAAAGGAAAAGTCAGCACAGGAATGGACACACAGACCCTTCCCTCCCAAATCCTAATTCTGCTTTGGACCCGGTGCAGCCCCAGCTGGGATCCAAAGAGCAAACACAATGAACTGGCAGCATCCTGCACAGAGGAACCAGCTCCTGACAGCAAAAGAAAATAAGCTTATAAAAGTAGTGGAAGCTTTTGGCAAAATCCTGGAGGACACTGCCTGGTGCTTCAATGGGATGAGGAAAAGAAATGCTGTTCCCTTGTTAATGAGGCACAGTTACTGGTTTTATTTCACCTGGCTTTGTAAAAGAAAAATCATTGGGCAAGAAATGGAGTAGAAGCTTTTGTTTGGGGTGGAATACTATGGATCACACTCTGAATATGTGGAATTGTACTACCACATGTTTGATTAAGGACAAACATTCTAGATAAATTAATTAAATTACTGTATTATCACAGAATCACATAGTGGTATGAGCTGGAAGGGACCTTAAAAATCTTGTTCCGACCCCATTACCACAATGCCTTGTTTATAAAACCATTCATAACCACCCTGGGTTCTTTTCTTCACAAGAAGCTTTCTAAAAAGCTTTTTCTTATTTCAGCAACAATTCTTCAAGCTCTGAAAGATTAGGACAGTGGTGACAAATAAACCATGAGATTCTGGATGGATACAGACACATGTAGCTTTCCCTCCTTCCCAGCTCACTGTCAACCAAAGGCTGTTACTATACTGAGTATTTTTCACAAGTAGTTTGTTGATCAAAATGTGCTTTTCCCCATTCCCAAAATGATCAAAAATTAATTTCAGTGTGATGGGTCACTCCTGGCTTGACGTGGTGGGAGAGGTTAAAGGTAGAGCAGGTTTCCCTCCCCTTGCTCTGTAACAGCTCACAGTAATTCTACACCAATCCAGCATCAAAAGAAATTATCTAAAACATATCTAAATAGAATTTATCTACAGAAGTAATTTTTAAAATCCCGTTAAGAAGCTTCTATGGAAATTCCATGGTACAGACACATGTAGCTTTCCCTCCTTCCCAGCTCACTGTCAACCAAAGGCTGTTACTATACTGAGTATTTTTCACAAGTAGTTTGTTGATCAAAATGTGCTTTTCCATGTTGCTAAAATGATCAAAAATTAATTTCAGTGTGATGGGTCACTCCTGGCTTGACGTGGTGGGTGAGGTTAAAGGTAGAGCAGGTTTCCCTCCCCTTGCTCTGTAACAGCTCACAGTAATTCTACACCAATCCAGCATCAAAAGAAATTATCTAAAACATATCTAAATAGAATTTATATACAGAAATGATTTTTAAAATCCCATTAAGAAGCTTCCATATTGCAGTACTCCTGGAAATTCCATGAACTTTTAAGAAAGACAGAATCCAAAGCAGGAAGCAGCAGCCCAGCCTGGTGACAGCCAAACAAAACTCCAACTGGATCTTGGCAGTGGCTGAGCAACAGTACAAAATACCAGCACTGCCTCTCTCCTCAAGGCTCCTTCCCCTTCCAAACCCTGCTGCATTTCTGGAAAATTCCCTTGAATTCCTGGAGTATTACAGCTAACCATGCTTCCCCTTCATCTCAGCACAGATGCTTTGAAGTTTTCCAGAGATACCCAAGGAAGAAGACACATCCAAATACCCAGACCAGCCCCAAACTCCACCCTGGAACAGATGGCGGGGTTCTGAATGCAGACACATCTGGTAACCACTGGTATGAAAAAGCTGGAAGGCATCAGCTTATTCTGCTCTACTAAATATTCCATCATTTGAGCTATATTTAAACAGAAGTTAAAAAGAAACAAACGTTTTGCTTGTCTATAACATAATCCCCAAACACCTACAAATTGTAACTGTGGCATAGCTCAGGCATTACACTCTTGTCTACCAAAAGCACTTTTTTTTTTTTAAACTAAGCACTCAACAGTGTCTAAACTTAAATTAAAAGTGACTGCAAACCAAGCAGTTGGGTGAAGTACAAAAGCATAATTTTCAGCGTGTGCTTTGTTGCACCAGACTCGAGGCTGTGATGCTCCAGCACTTCAGCTCACCCTCGAGTCCACACAATTTGAGGGGCCTTGACAAGCTGCCAGATTGCTGAGAGTCCTTGAAACAACTGGGGGAGCACAGACTCTGCTCACACAGACCTGTGTGTTTAAGCCAGCTGTTCCATTTCTCCCCAGGTCCAGCTTCCAAAATGTAAACCAGGGATAATTCTTCCTTGTCAGGAAAGCAATCTGTTAGAAATTATCATCACCCTGTGTAGTAAAGGCAGCTGGGAAACATGTCTGCAGGTGGCTGGGGAAAACATCCACCCTCAAAGCCCCCCACCAAAGTCAGACCTTCAGCCTGCACACTACCCATGGTCACCCCAAATCCACTCCCAAAACTCCATTTAAATAATCTTTGGGGACATTGTTCCACGGTTCTTTCTGTGAGCTGAGTGAATCATCTGTGTTTGCTAAAAATCCAAAGCGATAGCAGCCATAAAACGATCGTTGTGGATTAGAGTCACTTTGGGAAAAGGCTGTAAGAGGCTGTCTGCTGGGATTGTGCTGGAGGTCCGCTGGAGACCCCACCACTGGGTTTGGATGTGTGCAGAGAGCTTTTAAAAATGGCTAGAGAGAAAAAGAAATACTCCCAGGAACTGGCTGATAAGGGAGTCTTAAATTCCAGATATAGAAGGAAGAACAAATACCAACAGTGGGGCCCTGTAAGTCCAGGACGTAAGAGGCAATAGAACAAAACGGGCACTGAGCAAACGAGAGGTGATTCTGCAGGAGGCTTTTGGCAAATAGTGAGGATGCTGTAATAAAAGCCACTTGTGATCACTCAATTCAAGCCTGTTTTCCACAAATTGACTCAGTTTAAGCAAAATAAAAGCAGGTCTGCAAGGTTTCCAGTTTCAAAAAGTTGAGGTAATTAAGTGAACTAGTTTGAGAGGCTGAATGGCTGAAAGGCTCCAATGAGAAGACCTTGAAACCGAAAAAGAAAAACCATCTGCCATTTACATCCTGAATAGAGAAAGTGAATAAGAAGCACACGTGGGAAGTGAGGAGAACTCGCTGGAGATGGGAGATAGTCAGGGTCAAGCCCCAGGCTGAATAGAGATGCTGCTGCTGAGTGAAGAGAGCGTAGAGGTGAAGGGATGGTGAGCTCTGACATCCCACAGCCACGGCTGGAAGTGCATCTGAAGTTCTCCTGTAAGCACAGACATCCCATATTTCCAGTGTCCCTCTGGAGTCACAGAGACCTCCAGGCACAACATCCCTAAGGATATTCTGAAGACTCAGCTCTCAATTGCAGACAACACTGGAGAACTGAAGCTGAATCAGAACATAAAAAGTGTGGAAATCCTGAGCACAAAGTGCCTATGAAATCTAAGTTACACCGTACTAAAGTAGCCTGGCACCTGTCTTTGATAAAATAACCATGGCCTCCTGACAAAAAGGCACTTGGTCTTATTTATTGGGATTTTAGTAAAGCAACCAGAAATCTGGGGACTATTTGTAAATGGGGA
Source organism: Passer montanus (assembly GCF_014805655.1). Classification (NCBI taxonomy): domain Eukaryota; kingdom Metazoa; phylum Chordata; class Aves; order Passeriformes; family Passeridae; genus Passer; species Passer montanus. Next base: position 127,926 of record NW_024358611.1, on the reverse strand, counting down.
AAACGGGGATCGATAACGAGAACGCTGGGATCGATAATAAACACTCATGTGCCTTAAGTGCTGCAGGTTTTTTAAAAAGCACCCTACAATGATAAATAACAATAAATAATTGTCAGCGTTTTGAGCACAATCTATTTCAAGGCCTAACTTTACTACAAAAAAGGCTTTAAATTTTAAAAAAGAGATTTCTAAGTAGCACAGGCCTGCCGCCAAAGCCGACCGCTAAAATAAGGGAAGCAGGTGGCAGCTGCTGCTTTTTCCCAGCTCAGAAGGTACTTCCTCCTTTCCACAGCTCACCCAATTCAGTTATTAGTACATTTGAAACAGCAAAATCCACTGCAAGCTGAATCAGAATGAAAATATTTCTTAAAATGTAAACCTTCCATGTTTTTTGTTCATACCTGCAGGATTCTTAAGTGTATTTGCAAAAGCACAGCACCGGAAATCCAGAGTCTGAGCCCTTAATACTGAAGCCAATCACATTGCATAATCCCATTAATACATTTATCAGGCTCCATCTTCACAGCAATCAGGTTTTTAGCCCTTTACACAATTCCCATTAGAAGGCTCTTCAAGCACTTCCCTTGGTTTGAAGCTATTCTGCTCTTTTCCAGCCTAAACTTTTTCAGAGCCTTTTGTTCTTGTGCCAGAATTGGCATTTAACTTAAAGAACTCTTCTCCCTCTGTGGTATTTACACCAGTGTATTTATAGAGAAGGAATCTAATTTTTCTCTGCCTTTTTTTTTTGTCACCACCTCATCATCCAGGTTCCTTTAATCATTTTGGGAGCTGGATTCCCCATTCTCCAGATCATTTCGCTGCACCTTTTCCAGCTGGAATCAATCTTTCTCCTATGGACAAGGAATGCAGAATGCATTTTAAGCCATGCCTCACTAAAACCTGTTGCAGTGGCATTTCTTTGTCACCAGTGGGAATAATTCAGCTGACAAATGTGATCCCAGATGTTCTTTATCATCAGGACATCGGAATTATCCTGTGGTTGATTATTACGTCCCAATTCCCACACAGAACCCCCAGCTTTCTTTCAGAGTTTGCATTACAAGAATTCACATTTGCTTACAGACAAATGGTCCCAAAGTCAGTCATTCTTCTCCTGAGATCTCCTGGTTTTCTTTTTTTGATGACACCTCCAAATCCCATTAATTTCTGCTCTATCATTAGTCAATACCTTGATTAACACCAGGCTTGAGACCAGTCCGTGAGGAACACTATTGCTAACTTGCCTGCCAATCCTTCTTCAACCATCCTGCCTTTTCTGCCTTTAATACAGGATTTATTGATGCAAAACAGGAGCAAAATACTTCAATTCTGATTGATTTCAACTCTCTTGCTTTGCATTTTTTGGTTTTTTTTTCTTTAATAAAAGGCTGGTTTTTGCTTGTGGAGAACAACAAAGGCATATTTCTTCATAAATCAGGCCTTTGCCTGAACTGCAAAGCTGTCCTATTTTTACAGTTGGGCATCTGTAAAAATTAATAAACTATGCAAGTCAACACATTTGATGTTAAAAATGGTAAATGAAGTTCCTTAATGACTAGTCTGACTTCTTCATTGTACTTTGGGTTTATGTCAGAAATTTAAAAACCAATGAAAAAGACATGGTGAACTTGTAGTTAAATAAAATTAAGCTAAATTTGCTGAATACATAGTTTAAATTAAAACAAACTGGTTTATTGTACAAAGACAACCTATAAATAGAACAAACTTCTCCCTATTCAGCATCTCTTCAGGTTTCCAGAACTTGAAACAAAATTAATTTCTATTCTCATGCAAAGGAAGAGCTGATGCGCAAGTAAAATGAAAAGTGGCAAAAACCACTTGGCTAAACATTTTCTTTAACCTACCTGTCAAGGAGAGGACACTCACACAACCCAAACACAGCCACTGTCCTCCTCCCATCCCTTTTTTCCCTCCCCATAAATCCCTGCCTGCACAGGAACTGCAGAAATTCATGGGCTGACACCACCACGACACCAGGCACAGGCAAGGAAGCTTTTCCTGGTGCAAGTGCAGCCAAACAGAGCTCAGGGAGAGGGGCAAAGTGGAGAAGAAACGTGGGAATCCCTCCTCCAGCTCTGTGGGAGGGTTTGACCCTGCTCTGCACAGGCACTGCCACACATCAGGAGCTGTCCCAGCAAGCATTACCTCAGTGTCACCCTTACAAACTCCCTTCAGCTTCCTCTTCAGACAGGAAAGCACAAAAAGTGATGACATTGTCCAAATCTTCATTCACCAGTCCTGAAGCACTCTGAGATCCTCCAACACGTGGCAATGCTTTTGTTTAATCAATACCACTATTGGCTCCCAAGAGTGCAAGAGCAAACAACCATTTGCCTTTCCAATTACAGCAAAAACCACTACGTATGTCGAGATTTAAATTCAATCAAATTTAAAGATGAAGAAAAGTCCTCCCTTTCTCCCACTACCAGTGACAGAACAATGCTATGCTCTGCCTTTTTTTTTTTTTGTAATTAAAAATAGGCTGAACTTTAGGAGTGTTATTGCACTTGAAGCAGTAGAATAAAGTGCATCATAAAAAGATGCCACTGGGATCGGTTGAAGCCAAGAAAATTGAAAACATTTCAAAGGAACGAAGCCAAAAACACAGAACCAGATTTAGACTTGGTGTGTGCTGTGGCAGGATGCCAGGGGAAGCAGAAGCTGCTGGGGGAGTGTGGAGAGGGAAGGGCTGCTCCCTGCTGCAGCCCCTGGATCAGGTGTGATGGGCCAGGTAATGGGGTGGCACAGCTGGCACAGCTGGGGCACATCAGTGCGGCAATGCCACTGCAACCTGCTGGGCTGTGAAACATTCTCATCACATTAAGCCATGGCTTTAATCAACATTGAGCTGTAATCCACCACTTGCAGTCTTCAAAGAGCTCTAAACCCAATGACTAATTCTCACAACCACCTCCTTAGGTGCAGGAACTGTTTATAAAGATGAGAACAAAGGCAAAACTGTGAAGTCATTGGCCACAGCTCCTAAAAAGCAATTTTTAAAACCAGAGGAGCACAAGGCTCCCAGTGACACAGCCCCCTCAGTAGGTGGAATTTGCCTCGTGCTTCTTTGACAGCAGTTCACATCTACAACACTTGTCCCCAAACCTGAAACTTCGCATATGAAATGTGTGTAAGACTGATTTTGCATCTTCTCTGTGCAGGCAGGGAGCAGCAGAGCAAGTAAAATGGGTGAAGTGATGCTACAATGGAGATCAACAGGAGGTTCTGGCCACTAAACTTGCATTTCAACTTATATGGTTTGACCAAGGAAAAAAAGCACCTAGCTAAGCCTCCTCACTAAAAGGTTAGTAAATCACACTTCTTAGATTCTCTTCTTCATCTATTTTTCCTCCAGCAAGTAAAATTACCTTAAAATTTATAAGAAGGCTTTGAAACAGACTCAGGTTTATGGCAAACTCTTGGAGAAAAGATGCACAGAGCATCTCTGTTACCAATGCTCAGCTCAGCAGAGATCTCCAGAGGAGGCCAGAACTGAAAAATATCTTAACAAAATGCCAGAAACAAGAATAAGTTACTAAAGGGAAAACAAACCCAACACACTTGTGTTTCTGAGCACCTCAACAACGTTATCAATAAGCCCAGATGCAGCCTTTCCACAAAAGCTGCAGTGACAATCGATTCAAATGGATGGCACTTCTCTAATGCCCCTATTTGACTCTCTCGAGCTGAAGCAGATAAAAATTCAAAGATTGGACTTCCTTGGTATTTTTATGTTAATCTGCACAGCTTTAGGGAAATTGTTGCGACTCGACTCCAATTCACTCCGAGCAGTCAGAGCCATTCAAGTACCTAGCAGCAATTTTCATACCCCTCGAAGTCTATCTCATAAACTGTCATCAACCCAACGCATTATCTTTCCTGAAAAAATCTGTCAGGAGCACCAGGCAGGCTCCCCCTCGGTTCAGATAAGCAGAGCAGACTGACTCAGGCTCTATTTTTTTTCCCTTTTCATCCTGATTTGTATTGTCTCCTTTACAATTTATTTTCCTGTATAGCACAAGATCGGGCTGTGTATATGTCTAATGAGTGTGCAAGGGACAACGAGAGAAAGAAAGTGGTTTTAATCTCCACCTATCCCTCTTTCTAACAGTTCCTTTTGCTTCATCTTTTTGGAGGCATTTTAGCATTAAATTCAAATGAATTCTCCCTTTCTCTTGCTTTTGTTGAAAGAAAACAACAGGACATGTGAGAAACCCAGGTAGGAGGAAATGCTTTCCTGATCTGGAGCGCTTGGACTTGCTCAAGGCTTTTGCTGTGTTTCTGCAGAAAGCAGACGAGCAGCTACACCTCATTCCAGGCTACTTTTGCCCAAACTGCCACTGCATTTAAACTGAAAACCAGTTTTATTGCAAATAGAGATGGGCATCCACGGGCCTGAGGTGTGCCAGAGCAGTGGAGGGTCCTCACTCTGGCTGCTGTTGATGGATCCCATGGAACTGCTGGAAGATCTCCCTCCTTTCCTCCCTTCTGGGGACTGTCTGGTATCCACTCAGCAGCTGGAGCTCCACCCCACCCCGGGCTATCCCTCATGTCTGTTTTCCTGAACTTACACAACCTTCATTACCCTTCAGCCCAGTGTCTCTTTGTCAGGCTGGCAGGTTCAGAAGCTGTTGGGGTGGCACAAACACAAGGGGTGATTGGGTGAGACTGGGGCTCATTTTGTGAGAAAACAACACAGATTTTGGTTTCTATGTCATGGATCTTTGCCGAGATCCCAAGCAGTGAAACAACCTAGAGATTTAGGTGTAACCACGCAGAAAAATCAGTATTTGGATGAACTTGGGAACAGCCAAATATCTAAAATACCACACTGATAAAGAAACTCCCAGCCCAGCTTTTTGGCATCAGCAGCACAATCAGACACTGCCACGGTCCCAGGGCAGCTGAATGCCACCAGAACCCTCTCAGCAGTCAGAGATTGCACCACATTCCCAAATGTTTCACCAACGAGCTTGGGGTTGCACCACAGACTCAGGAAGAGCAGAGCTGAGCTGGACCTGAAGCTCCATCCCTTTACTCCAGGCTGCACAAAGTTTCATTTCAGTCATTTTCTTCATAAATCCACCCAAGATTCACCAGGGTTTCTCCAGATTGTGGTTGTCAGGCCCAGGTCAGTGACAAAGCAGGTAGGGCAAAAGCTCTAACTCATCAATCCTGTTAATTCTTTAAGCCTCTCTGCACCACCATTGTGATTATGTTTTCCTTGTAAAAAGGCAACATGAAACACGAAAGAGCAAGGAGCAAAAATGTCCTCAGGTGGTCAAAGATTCATTACAACAGACAGAATCATTCCCTTTATCCTCTCTCCAGCCCCCACTTAATTGAGCAGCCTGATAAATTGATGAATTACAGTGAAATGATCTTGCTGTGATGCCTCTTGCTGATGAATGAAGAATATCCTGCCAGAGTCTCCTGGTTTCAGGTGATGGATTTGAGCCCAGGCTGCCACACAATTCCTTGTGACTGACAAGCTCAGCTATTTGCACTCTTAATCTTGATAATATTTGATTGAATAAATCCAAGGTCATCATTTCCCAGGTGGATAAATTGCTCAAAATATCACCAGCCCTCCAATTACTTCAAACTGCATTAACAAAAAAAAGGTGAAGAATATTCACATAAGAGCTGCTGAGATTTCAGCCTCGTGGCTGGGAAACATCCACAACCCAAAGCAAAGCTTTGCTGGAGCATGAACGAGCAACTGTGGAGTTCCATTTGTCATCTCACGGCCCACAGCCCTTTTCCTGCAGCCCTCAAACCTCAGGGACTCCAACCCCTGGGGAGTAACATTGCTCATGTTCAGTCACAGCCCAGCAGATTTCTTTCTTTTTTGTGTGAAGTTTGATAGGAAGCAGCTTGGCTGAACTGGAGTGATTTCAAGACGTGGGAAGCTGGGAAAGGATAACTATTAATTGGCATAATTTTCCTTCAGCACATACAAACATTTTCTAATAGAGGGAAACATTAAAACTCCCATACTTGAGCTTTAGTGAACAGTTTGGGGATGCAACCTGATTTTTCCTTCTCATCTTCTTCTTCTTCAAGAGGCAAAAATGGGAGGAAAACCTTCTGCACCTTGGCTGCACAGAACTTTCACACAGATCTCTGCACAGCATCAGCTGGATCGAAAGATGGTGTGTCATTTGTGAAATATTCCAGTCCTTTATTGTGCAAGCTCCTAATTATTAATGTCTAGGCTCCGTATTTCTGCAGCGAGATTTATGATGTAGCTCAAGGTGGTGGATTTGAACTAATTTTCCCTCAAATCTACAGATGGGAAACCACAGAAGTGATTTTTATCCCCTCAACTTCTGTAGTCTCTGGTGCAGAAAAACCCCAAGGAACAAACAAACCCTGAAAAGAGGAATCTGAGGTGAAAATTATCCTTCTCTGCCTCCACCACCACCACAGTGGCATAAATGTCTTTTTAAACAGCTCCACATGTCCCTTGGGGGCAATGCAGACGGATTTTAGCAAAATCTCACTGTTGTGTCTGTTTTTAGGGGATACAAACTGCACTAGTGCAGGCCTCCTTCCATCCCACTGAGGCTTTTCAGGAGCAGAATGAGAACTGGAACAGAACACAGCTGGTGCCCTGGGGTCAGGAGAAAAGAGACAACTGATGCAAAAGCCAGTGGCCACACATTACCCTCGTGGAGGGAGCCAGAAGCTGTCCCCGTGGAACAACAGCAGGAAAAGCTGTCACTGAGCTGGCCTGTCACAGAGCTGGGCATGGAAAAGTCCTGCAAGGGAGGAGCAGAGGACTTCTGGGCATAAAGGGTTTCACTTCTTCATGTGATTCCCACAGCAAAATGAAAGTAAAAGATTTTAAGCCTTGACATTAAGATGGTTTTGGAGGTAAAAGTATGGTTGGAGAGTGAAATGAAGTTAATCCATTTTTTAGGCATGGAAAAGTCCTGCAAGGGAGGAGCAGAGACCTTCTGGGCATAAAGGGTTTCACTTCTTCATGTGATTCCCACAGCAAAATGAAAGTAAAAGATTTTAAGCCTTGACATTAAGATGGTTTTGGACGTAGAAAAGCATGGTTGGAGAGTCAAATGAAGTTAATAAATTTTTTCTCCAAGGAAAAGCACATAGAGTGAGCACCCAGCACCTGAACTGGTGGCACACGCTGCTCTTACTGGTCTGACAGGGCTTGGCACAAACAGCTTGTGCTCCAGAAAATACTCATATTTATATATTCATATACATATCTATGTACCTATAGCCATGCTGGGCACATGCAATGCAAACAGATAATAAACCCACAACATCTTTTGGCTCCAGGATGTGGGATTTAAAAAAAATAATAATAAAAAAATTTAAAATAGCAGTCTGCAGGTGCTGCAGCAGAAGTTGCATTAAAATAAGCACTGCTGGTCCCAGTGAGTTATAGGTGCTGGCAAGAGGCAGGATAATGGGATTTCACTCTGAGGTGACTGCACTCTTATCAGGAGATGCAGGATATGAGGCTCTGACACTGCTCTGATTCATGCTCTGGAATCAAGCAGGCATTTGATGGCATCTGCATTGCTGACTCAATTGCCTATCTTCAGTGCTGATCTTGTTGGTGCTGGGAAAAGGGATTGGGAGGGAAAGGTGCTCCTTGTTGCCTGCATGCCACGGCTTTGCTCTTTGCCTTAGGGCCTCACTGGTAAAAATGGGCAAATAAAGAAAATAAATGTGTTCCTGCCTCCATCCCACATCCACCAAGGCAAGGCTTTCAGCTGCTTTTCTCCACCCAACCCTGGCAAAGCAGCTTCAAGGAAAAAAGGGAATTCCAACTGCTCTGTTTTCGGAATATATGTGAAATTAAAAGAAAGTAAACCTTGCCCCATCTTCTCCCTGCACTTTAGTCCCAGCCAGTCTCAGAAAAAGGTAGAAGGCAAATATTTTCTTGTTGAGGCTTATTCTACCTCCAAGTAGTTGCTTCCAAAGTCTGGATTTATTTATTTTTTACATTTTCAGCTCTGGCACATCTAATTTTCTTCCTTCTGGGGAATAAACAAGAGCAGCAGCACAGCAGGTGATGAAACAGATTCTTCTCCAACTCTACAATTAGAAAGTTGATACCAAGAAGGTGACAAGGAAGATAAATGAACGCCTTAGAGGATGCTAATCACACATGAGAGTGGTGATTTCCAGCAACTTCTGCCTCATTTGGTGGTCTAGCAACCCTTGGTGAACATTCACAGCCCCACGTGTCAGACCCAGCACGGGATTGATGCTCCTGTTCTCTTCTTGCCCTGCCCTCACCACCAGAGCTGTGATGGATGTGGCTCCTCAGCCTCTTCTTCTCACAGAGAGGGGCTCTGACACCTTCTGTGCTTAAAAGTGGGTGATTTAGCAAGAAAGAAAATCTACAGATGCGTTTTGTAGAATCATACAAACACGTGGTAACTTGTGTTGGAAGGGAACTTAAAGTTCCTCTCATTCCAACCCCCTGACAGAGACACCTTCACTAGACCAGGCTGCTCCAACCCCTCCAGCGTGGTCCTGTGTGGAGGTTCATCCTCATGGCATGACCCAGGATGGGCCATCCACATTGGACAGGGATAACATGGGAGAGCACTCTCTATGCCTCGTGTCCCTTTTGATATTTTACTCATCAAGGGTGCAAACAGGACCTCAGGGGGGTGAGGCTGAAGGTCCTCTGCTGTCCTGGTGGAGCCACTGTGCAGGAGCCAGAGCCTTCCCCTTGCAGCTCCTCCCTGGAGCCCCACACTTGGCATACACACCACCCACGCGGGCTCTGGAGACCTCTGGGATGATCCAGACATTCCCCACCAGGCCTATCTCACCTCCCACCCTCCCACGTGCCCTGTGGCAATGGCCCCACAAACCAAACCCTGCAGGAGCCGGAGGATTTACAGCAAAGCAGAACAGGCCCGGGGCTGGCAGCCTCGATGCCCAGTGCCAGGGCTAAGCCTCCTCTCCAGGGAACTCGTGTCTCATCAAGCCTTGGCCCAGGCTGGGGCTTGCCCAGCTTCCCAGGGCAGCCTGGCTGGTGACTAATTACCCGTGACTAATAATCACCTCTTCCCTCCATCATGGCGCTTCTGCTGCACCCCCTCATTTGGCTCAAAGCCCCTTGGGTTCCCTTCCCTCGGCGACCCCAAACGTGGTCAGAACTGGTCCAGAGTCACCAGGGATGGACAAGGAGCCTCTCACCAAAGCTCCAGGTTTTTGGGAGCTGCCTCCAACCACCACCACCAGCAGCTGTGCCTGTCTCCAGGTGTGCCAACCTGCACATTCCCATTTGGAGATCCACTGAATTTGCCCCATCCCACTTCATCTCTACTGTTTGGTGTCCAAAATAATCGTGTCAAATTCCCATGGCCTATCAAACAGCTGGTTTCAACTATTAAAGGTCACTGGAACAAGCAGGGGTTTCTTTCTTTCAGTTTGTGAAACACTTTTGGAAAATACTGTAACTTTTTAACTTTTAACCCACATAGCCAACATTCCCATTTGGAGATCCACTGAATTTGCCCCATCCCACTTCATCTCTACTGTTTAATTAATCACAAACAGGAATTCAGGGAGGGCAGCTGCTCTAGGACAGCCATTAAATAAAATATAAACACCTCATCCATACTTAACATCAGGTTTGATCTACACTGTTTTCCTTTCCTTTTCAAGGTGATTTGCAACTTCTTTGGTTGCATTTTGGGAAGGGGAGGGCTGACTTACTGCGTAATCTCATTTTTGATCAATTATTAAATCCCCGCTTTCTTTTTTCTTGGTTTTTTTTTTTTTCACCCTTTCTCTAGGAAGCCAGAAGCCCCAGCAGGAATTACAGCCAGAAAAGGAGGTGAACTGTGAAATGAAAGCTGCGAGAGAAAGAATTGCTTGGGCTTTTGTTTCAAATTTTCAAAGTTTTCTGATTTTTGGTTGGAAGAAATTTCAGATTGGCAAACCAAGGCCAGAGCCAGGACTCAGTGGAAGTCTGGGACAGGACCACAGCACATGAGCAGAGAGGCAGCCAGGAACATCAGATTTTTAACCATTTTGATACCGTCTGAAGGTGGATCCCTTCCTAGGGCCACATGTGAAGCCTCTGCTCTGATACCTGGAGCAGGCACAGGCTCATTCAGAGATCATCCCCCAGAGAAGGGCAGATGCTCATTAACATTTCCTATTAATTGAATTAATTCGTTTAACAATTTCCTGTTAATTTGCTATCATAATAATTGTTTTGTTAACTACTAGGAACAAAGCCATCATTTAACCACTAGGAATGTGACTCAGTGACAGTCACAGCCACCAAATCTATTTTTTGGGAAAATAATAGTTTTTGAAGTGCCTTTGTTTTTAAAGAGTGGCCCACGCAAGCAGCTGAACTGGGCAAGTTCAGACTCATCCTGAAGGAAAAAGCATCCCTGGGCCACATTCCATCGAAAACTCTGATTTTTCCAAAGGAATACAGGGATGTGACACACAGCCCAGAGTGCAGCTCCATCTCCTTCTGCAACTGCACATCCCAGAACCTCCTCCCTGGAAAACCCAGGGGATGGCTGGGGAAGAAACCCCAAAAATGGCACATCTGGAAAGAGCCATTTCTGGCTGGGAGCAGTCAGCAGATGTGAGCATCCCTCTGACAGCCACCAGTGCCCACCACTCCTCGAGCACCTGAAGGGCCACCAGGAGCTCTCCTGGTCCTGCAACGAGAACCACAAAACTTCTGCTTGACCATTTCCAGGCAGCTGCTTCCAGGACCCACCACAGATACAACAAAAACAAACGCTGACATGGGACTGGAAACCCTTTCCTCGTTCCCAAGGGAGACAGAGAAACAGAAGAAATGAAGGAGGCAGTTGTGAGCCTTCAGTTCCAGCTCACCCAACAGTCACAAAATCCTTTTTGGGATCCCCAGTGACCCAATCACAGCTGCCACAAAAACTGACGTCGCTGATATGGGAGCAGATGTTCCCTCACCTTCTTATTTTTGCTGGAGATGACAGATTCAAGTTTCTGGGCACAAAACCAGTTGGAAAGAGCCCGTTCCCAGAGATGTATGTTCTGCTAAAAACACCAGAGCTGGATGCCACTGTGACGTGAGGGATGTATGTGCCACCTCCTGTCTCCACCTCCAGCCTGAATCCCATCCTGCCTTCCCTTAAACTCAGCAAAAAGGAGCCAAACCAAAGCAACTGTCTGCATTTGGATTGATCTGCTACAAAATGTCAAACTCTTCAACGGGAACTGCAACATTTCCATCCTCCCTCTCTCCAAAGCAGGAAGACTGGCACAAAGCAGCCAAAAATGTATCAGAAAAAAGAAAGCAGCCACAAATGGACTGAAAATGGAGGTTCCTCTTGGGCAACAAAGGGTCCTGCAGGGGAAATGCCCACCTGAGTTTCCACATTCCCTTGTGTCACCTCTGAATTTGCTTCCCATGCAACCATTGATATGAAAATGTGAGTGCACGTGTGGCACGCTGGGGAAATATTATGACTAATGGATGGAACCCGTGCAATGTGTCAAAATCTTCCCTCTCCCCCCATGCAACAGCATTTCACAGGCTCTTGAGACATCAGCACCTACATTTAATCTGTTTTCTTGGGAGAGGATGGAATGCATTTAATGAATTGCAGTGATTTTATGTCTCACCAGTAGATTCTGGCAGCAGAGAAGCCACAGGTTCCCCCAGGCCATTGCTATGGGATCAACAGGCTCACATCCCCCCTTAACTTATTCTGGAAGAGCACATCAGGGCACAACACATAATTTGATTTTGATTTGTAATTTTTTTTTCCTCCTAATACCCCATTTTCCCCATCTCTGGCCTTTGATGGCACCGGACTGCATCTCCTCCTGACTCCTGCACACACACAGTGCCCATCCCGCATTGCTGGGACTGCACAGCCTCTTCCAGCAGGGAGAAACCTCCTGCCCGAGGTTCCCCTGGGACCATTTACAGTCTCATAACAATGATGTGTAGCACCTTCATCCCTGAAATCCCCTCAGCTCCTGCTGTGGACATTCCCAGGATCACTGGGACACAGTGCCCAGACCTGGCTGGGTCTGCAGCAGTGGGGACAGCACAGCCTCTTCCAGCAGGGAGAAACCTCCTGCCCGAGGTTCCCCTGGGACCATTTACAGTCTCATAACAATGATGTGTAGCACCTTCATCCCTGAAATCCCCTCAGCTCCTGCTGTGGACATTCCCGGGATCACTGGGACACAGTGCCCAGACCTGGCCGGGTCTGCAGCAACGGGGACGGACAGACAAACACCTCAGCACCTTCTGCTTTCAGCAGGGGCAAAATGACCATTTCCCCTCCTTTGCAGCACCTTTCCCTCCCAGCCCAGGGCTCCGGCTGCCGCACAGCCCCACGGCTCAGCCATGCTCACACTTTCCACGTCTGCGGCAGCTCAGCCTGGAGCACAAACCCTGCAAAGCCCCTTCCTGCAGCAGCCCCGGCCAGGAACACGCGGAGGAAAGCCCGAGCAGCCCCCGCGGGGAGCGAGGTTTGCACGAAGGAGCAGAAGTTTCTTTGCTCGGCCGCTGAGGCGCATTTGAAGGTGAAGGTTGGACGGGGCTGTGCGGAGCCCAGACTGCCCAGGGCAGAGCGGAACACAAAGAATCCCAGCCCCGGCATGATGAAATACACGTTTATTTGCTTTAGCTCGGGTCCAGCTTCCCTCGCTGGCTCAGGAAAAATTTCTTTCATGCTGCTCTGTCTGGGGGGCTTTTGTGCAAACCAGGTTTTTAGGCAACTCAAAGCACAACTCCAGAGAGATGGAGAACCGGGACCAGAGCATCCTGACTTCTGCAAGTCCTTTTGCTCTGCCCCACTCTCCTGGTTCACATCCCAGACAAGAATTAACCCGTGAACCATGGAGGTACCACGACACCAGCGCGGCCGAGATCCTCTTTAAGAGCAGCCCAAACCATTCCTCTGCTCCCGGGCATCCCTCGCCTCCTCTCCGACCCTTCCCGGCTCCCCTCCCTGCAGGGATTTCTCCTTGCTCCAAAGGAGCCCTTCCAAAGCCTCCAATTTCCCCCACGGCCCAAATTGCCAAACTCGAACGCAACTTTCAGCGGGGGCAGAGCAGCCCCCGCCCGCTGTTTCATGGCAGCCGTCACATTAATCCGAATTTATGTTGCACCATCCCGGCGCAGCGGGAGAGGAAGGAGCCGCTGCCACCCCAGCGCCACCGGCACCAGTTCCCCCAACTTCGGGGACCTGGATCAAAGCCCACTCCCCCCTCCAAGAAGGCAGCTGCCGGCTCAGCCAGGGTTCATCCCACTGGAAAAAAAAAAACCAGTCCCCAAACGCCCCCAGCCCCAGGAACACGCTCAGCCCCCGGGATGGACATTTCCATCCCGGGATCGGGAGGGGAAAGGAGGAGGAGGATGGGTCCCCTCCAAGAGGGAGCCATCCCGGGAGGGGCTGCTGCTGCTCCCCGGCTGAGTCCGGGGCGCCCCTCCTGTGTGGGAATGATTATAAAGTAGAATACAACAAAGAAGGGGGGGGGGGGGGGGGGGAATAAAAGCTAAACCAATAAAGTAAAAATTAAAAAAAAACAACCCAGCAAATAAATCCAATAAAATAGCATAACATGAAATGAAATGAGATAACACCGAGGCGCCCGGGGAGCAGCACTTACCTGGCGGCGGGGCCGCGGAGCCCCGCGCTGTCCCCGCGCTGTCCCCGCGCTGTCCCCGCGCTGTCCCCGCGGCCGCAGCCCGGCGTGCGGAGCCCCGGAGCCCCCGGCCCCTCTCGCTGCATTCTGGGAAGCGGCGCCCAAAAACGGGGCCGCGGTGCCCTCTGGTGGCACCTCCCGTGCCCTCGGGGGGGAAGGGGACCCGCAGGGTGATTTGGGGCTCTGATAGGATAAATGGATATCGCTGTGTGGCTAGGTATGTGTGCGTGGTGTTAAATAATTTTTATTCATATATATATTAATATATATTCATATATGTATGTGTATAATTTTATTAATATCTGGTATGCATATATTTTGTGTGTGTGCATATATATATTTATATATTTTAATATATTTATATATGTTTATGTATGTGTAAAAACTTAGAATCCTAAAATGCTTTGCTTTGGAAGGGACCTTAAATATGACAATATTCCACACCCCTGCCATGGGCAGGGACACCTCCCACTGTCCCAGGCTGCTCCAAGCCCCATCCAGCCTGGCCTTGGACACTCCCAGGGATCCAGGGGCAGCCACAGCTTCTCTGGGAATTCTATTCCAGGACCTCCCCACCTTCACAGGAAGGAATTCCTTCCCAAATCCCATCCATCCCTGCCCTCAAGCCATTCCCTGTGTCCTGTCCCTCCATCCCTTGTCCCCAGTCCCTCTCCAGCTCTCCTGGAGCCCCTTCAGGCCCTGGAAGGGGCTCTAAGATCTCTCCAGAACCTTCTCTTCTCAGGCAGAACCCAAAACACCTCTGGAAAAGAAATGGGAAGCACTGGTTTGGAGAGGAAGGGCAGAGGTGGGGGCACATCAGCTCTTGGGGTGAAACTCGTGGCTGGAGGTGAGAGGTTCAGAGCATTCCCCTTGTGAGGAATTGTCACACACAAACAGAGTGGTCTGTAGGTATGGAAATGTATGGAATGATGGGCTGGAGATGTATGGAATGATGGGCTGGAAATGTATGGACTGATGGGCTGGAGATGTATGGAATGATGGGCTGGAGATGTATGGAATGATGGGCTGGAGATGTATGGATTGATGGGCTGGAAATGTATGGAATGATGGGCTGGAAATATATGGATAAATGGGCTAGAAATGTATGGACTGATGGGCTGGAAATGTATGGAATGATGGACTGGAGATGTATGGATAAATGAACAGGAAATGTATGGAATGATGGGCTGGAGATGTATGGAATGATGGGCTGGAAATGTATGGAATGATGGGCTGGAGTAGCCGTGGGTGTTGCAGGAGGACATGGGGCCAGCGTGGGTTTGGGGACTCTGGGTCACAGCCCCACTCCTGACTCCTTCTGCCCTGCTTCTCCCCACAGGCATCTCCTCTCCTCTGTGCCCAGGCTGCTTGGAAAGGTAATTAATGCCTCTCAGGTGGTAATTAATTCATCTCGGGTGGATAATTAATGCAGCTCTGTGGCAGAACCACCTAAATATTAACGAGACTTTGTGGCTTGACCTCGCTGGGTCAGCCCTGCTCTGCTGAGCCCTGCTTGGAGGCCAAGCAAAAACTCTGCAAAACCCTGAGGAAAAGTGGGATGATGATCCCAGTGGGATGATGATCCCAGTGGGGCGATGATCCCAGTGGGGCGATGATCCCAGTGGGATGATGATCCCAGTGGGATGATGATCCCAGTGGGGCGATGATCCCAGTGGGATGATGATCCCAGTGGGATGATGATCCCAGTGGGGCGATGATCCCAGTGGGGCGATGATCCCAGTGGGATGATGATCCCAGTGGGGCGATGATCCCAGTGAGGTGATGATCCCAGCGGGATGATGATCCCAGTGGGGCGATGATCCCAGTGGGGCGATGATCCTGCACCCAGCCACGGTGGGATCACCCCAAAAATGGGATTAAAGCCCAAATAACAGAAAGTGAGACCTCTCAAGCCTTGATCCACATTCCCAGTTTGCATCAGGATCCACTCATGTAATTCCTGAGATTATTTCTGACAGGAGAAGCAACTGCAGGTCACGGACAAGACCTGGAAAAGACTCACCTGTGACAGGAGGGGAATTGCTGAGGGACTCTGAGGACAGCCAGAGGCACGGCAATCAGGTGTGTGCACGCCTGCCTCTCCTCTCTCTCCTTTTCCATGGCAGGAGAAGCCTCCCAGGAAGGACTTGGCTTTCTGATGCCACCTTGTGTCTGCTGCAGATGTGAAGGGACATTTCAGACCCTGCCAGTAGCTCCTTCTGACTCAAAATCTTCTTTTTCAACCCAATTCCCCATTCTGTTCCTCTTTCTACAGGCTCCTGTTTCTTGCCAGGGGCAGGGATGTGACTCTGTGGACATCAGTGTCCCTGTCCCAGTCAAAATTTGGCCAAATTCTGGGGAGGGCTGCACGTATTCCTCAAATCCCAGGAAATCCTGTGTTTTCCTGCTGTGTTTGTCAAGTCTCATGTCCAGAGCAGCAATGCCTGTTCTGAACACCTTAAATAAAGCAAAACATTCTGAATGTCCCCAGGGAGTGACCAAGGATGGGGACAGGGGCTCCTTTTTGAGAAATTTTCCCTCTAACTGGTTTTCCTGGCGCCATTTCCTCCAGCTCCAGGTGGCAGCTCGGGCACAGACAATCCAGTGGAGCACAGGGGTGGAATTTGTGGAGATTACAGAGGCTGGAAACATTTCTGTGGAACACCCAGGTCTGGTGAAATGGGCAGGGAAGAGCAAAGCCAGCAAGGACCATCTCCTCTCCATCACCTGCAGCACCTTTTGGGGGGCAAATTTAATCTTTCCCACTCGATTTTAACCAGCTCATCAGCGACAGGCACTGACAGCACCAGCTAAGATGTTCATGTCTGTTATTCCCTAAAGATTGGCCTTTAGAACCCAAGAGAGGGAAGTGGCTGCATCTCCAGCTCACTGGAGATTCCCTGCAAAACTGTCTCTCCAAAACACCCTGCTGATCCTCCATTATTTATTTGCATGATCCAGGGACTTTTTTCCTTTTTTCCTTTCCTTTCCTTGCCTTTTTCCTTTTCCCTTTCCTTTCCTTTCCTTTCCTTTCCTTTCCTTTCCTTTCCTTTCCCATTTTCCTTTCCCATTTTCCTTTCCCATTTTCCTTTCCCATTTTCCTTTCCCAGCCTGAGGATCCCATATGGCCCCTGTAGGATGGGGATGCCTTCCCAGCAGCCTTGGCGGGGCCATACAGGGTGTGTGGATTTGCACTTGTGCCCTCAGCTGTGTGCACACTCAGGGAGGAACTAAACCAGCAAAACCTGACCCTAGAATTGTCCCAAAAGCTTCTTGTCCCCGTTTGACACCTGGCACAGTCTGGAGGGAGCTGGGGGGTGATGGGGGATTGAAATGTGCTGAGAAATCCTGGGCAGCTGAAGCCAGGACAGGGCTCTGCTCCCTCCTCTGGCTCTCATTTCACAGGAGCTGCACCTGGGGGTCCCTGGGGTCCCCGGGGTGTGGGGGGCACCCACGGGGCTCTTCCTGGTCTCTGCGGTGGTGGGGACACCCACACAAAGGAACTGCTTCTCCCCAGCCCTCCTGGAGGCCGCAGTTGTGACAATTAAATCATCCTAGGTCCCCCCGGGTGCTGCCGGTCCCTCCCGGGGCTCCTCCTGCGGGGTCACTGACGGGACACGGCCCTGCCGTCCCCACATCTCCCTCCGGGGCACGACCTGGAGCAGAGGAGGGGACTCTGCGGCCCAGGCACTGCAGAAAAGCTGGGAAAAGCATAAATCAGCACAGAACTGCAGTCTGCAGCTCCAGGAAGAGCCGAGTTTGAGGGGATTTCTGCACATTCCATGATTCTCCAGCTCCCTACAAACCACATTTGTAGGGACATTTCTGTCTTCTTCAGGATCCCAGCTGAGTTTGATGTGATTTCTGCACTTTCCATGACTCTCCAGCTCTCATGGTGTCCCTACAAACCACAGATATTTCTGTCCTCTACAGGATCCCAGCTGACTTTGAGGTGATTTCTGCACTTTCCATGACTCTCCAGCTCTCATGGTGTCCCTAAACCACATTTACAGGGACATTTCTGTCCTCTGCAGCATCCCAGCCGAGTTTGAGGTGATTTCTGCACATTCCATGATTCTCCAGCTCCCTACAAACCACATTTGTAGGGACAGTTCTGTCCTCTGCAGGATCCCAGCCGAGTTTGGTGTGATTTCTGCACATTCTGTGATTCTCCAGCTCTCACAGTGTCCCTACAAACCACAGACAGTTCTGTCCTCTGCAGGATCCCAGCCGAGTTTGGTGTGATTTCTGCACATTCTGTGATTCTCCAGCTCTCACAGTGTCCCTACAAACCACAGACAGTTCTGTCCTCTGCAGGATCCCAGCCGAGTTTGAGGTGATTTCTGCACATTCCATGATTCTCCAGCTCCCTACAAACCACATTTGTAGGGGACATTTCTGTCTCTGCAGGATCCCAGCTGCAGTGGGATCGAGTGACTCTCGTGGAATGCCACCCTTTTCCTGCCCTGTCCACGGATGTTTCCCCACCCCTGGGTGCTGCTCCCCGGTGCCACCACGGGCACCTTCCCGCCTGCCATCCCTCCGTGTCGCTGTGCACAGGGTGGCACTGTTGCCTCAGAAATCCCCGCCGGCCTCGGGACGCCGCTCCCCGGGCTGGTTCTCCGCAGCCGCCCCAAGGAGGGAGCCCCCGTGGGCCCCCAAACCCAGCGGTGGGGCCGGGCGGTGTCCCAGCCTCCTGCTCACACAGGGACCCTCCTTTCCCTGGGGATTTTCCTCTTCCTGAAGGGTTTCTGCCCCGCGGTTTGGCTGGAAAAGCTGCGGTGGGATCCCAAGGGCAGATGGGGGCACTCAGGACCCTGCGCTGGGTCAGCATCGGGGCTTCTCCCATAAAATCCTCCCAAACCTTCCAGCTGGAACCGCTGGAGGATTCTGCGAGCATCCCAAGCAGCAATTCCTCCCCACGAGCATCCCTCCATCCCGCACGGCAGAGCATCCTCCCCGCACCCAGCGCTGCTCCAGGAGCTCTTTCAAAAGGACCCAAATTCTCTGTCCCGGGATGGAGAGAAAGCATTTAAGGATGGGAAAACGGGTGCAGGGGAAACAATTGTCCAAGGAGCTCTGATTCCAGCGGGAGCAGAGGAGGACAAGGGGCTCTCCTGTTGCCAGGAGCTGCTTGAGCCCAGTATTGGCACATGGGCTCGTGGCATGGTGCAGCTTTTTCTGCTCCTGATCCGACTTTGATGCAAAGCCCCGGAGGGTCTGGGGCAGGAGCAGCGCTGGGAATTCGATTTACGGCTGCTCGAGGCGTCCCTGTGACACCCCTGTCACCGCCGGGCTCCTCCCTCCCGGGCTTCCAGCGAAAAACAAAATTTCCCTTCCTGCCAGTCGCAGCTTTTCCAGCTCCGCACGGGGATGAAAATCCCTCCCCAGCGGCCGGAGGGAGCAGAGCCCCGCGGGCAGGTCGGGGGTCAGGCGCTGAGTGACAGGGTCAGGGTTTTGGGGTGACCCGGTCCCCCTCGCTGTGCCGCCGCGGATTGCTCGCGGCTCCGGGGGCCGTCACTGCAATTAGCGCCCGTCCTTCTCCCCGCTCCGCACTAACGAGCTCGGCGGAATCCCAAAGGATCCCAAAGACCGGGGTTAACCCTTCACCTGCCCGAGCAGCGCTGCCGCCGAGGGCGGGGCACCCCGGAGAGAGCCGGGGGTTTTTCAGGATTACTTTTAGGGAGAAATTTAAAGTGGAGAAAAGGAGTTGAAAACGAACTGGTTTCTGGTTTTCACAGAATCGTTGAGGTAGGAAGAGGTCTCAGAGGTCTTCTCTGAGATCATCGAGTCCGAGTTTTGAGTGGTCACCACCTCGCCCTGAGTGCCACCAGTGGGGTGGGCACTCCAGCACCTCCCTGGGCAGCCTCTGCCAATGTTTTCTGTCAGGAATTTCCTCCTGGGTCCAACCTGAATCCCCGCTGGCACAGCTTGAGGGCGTTTCCTCTCATCACCAGACTTCCAAACTCTCGGTTAGCCCCAGATTTCATTGCTCTTCCACATCGGTGGCCCTGCTCCCTGTGTGCCATTGTCCCCATCATCCTCAGAGGCTGGGGACCACCCCAAAAAATTAAAAAAGGGAAAGCCCCAAACCCACCGTGCAAAGAAGAACAAAAATGAAAACTGAGGAGCAAGGTTAACTTTTCCCTAACCCCCTTTGTGCAGCCGAACAGATGTTCTGTGTGTTTTGGCAGGGACTGAGCCTTATCACATCACATCAGAGGGCTTTGAAGGCATCCTGGGGAATGTTGGGGCTCGTCCCTTCTGGCGGATTCCAGGTGGGATTTGGAGCTGGATTATGTTGCAATTCAGGGCCTTAAGGGGTTTTTTCAGCACGTTCTCCCAAAGCAGGAACCCTCTGCAGCAGCACTGAACAGGAAGCAGAGGAGGGTATGTCTGCACCTAACAGCAACATGAATATATTTATATTTAAAATATTGCATTAGAGCAGCTTGGGAAGAGGCTGGCAACCATTTGGCACTGCAGATCCATCCTTCTTCAGCTCTGCCACCATTTCAGTGTCAGGACAGCTCCAAGCTGCTGAGCATCCATGCAGGACTCTCCTGGCAGACCCTGGAAATATTTTAAACCAGCTCCTGATGCAGAGGCTCTGAAATGCTGCAGGGGGGACGTGTGGAGGCAGAAATGGGGGCAGGAGGCCAAGGGGAAGGGGAGACCTCATAAAACCCAAACTCAAGGAGAAGGGTGAGGAGAAAGCAGCTTTCCCTGCCGGGGGTGTCCCCGTGGGACGAGGGGAGCAGGGATGCAGTGGGGCAGCAGCAGCAGGACGTGGGTGCAGGGGTGCACAGGCACTGAACCTGGAGCCTGAGGATCAACCCAAGGTGTCTGGAGTGCTGTCACGAAAACCAGTCAGACCAGTTGCCCAGGGCGCTGGATCCCAGCCGGTCACACTCCAGGGCTGGTGCTTTTATCCCTCCGGGCTGCAGATAACTCCTAAAAAATGACTTTTTATTAAAAAGACCCTTCTATTTCCACCTATTTTGTTTCAGCCTTTTGTTACCAATGATTTCTTGGAGTGGGTTCAGATTGGATGGGAGGAAAAAATCTTTCCCTGTGAGGGTGGTGAGGCCCTGGCACAGGGTGCCCAGAGGAGCTGCGGCTGCCCCTGGATCCCTGGCAGTGCCCAAGGCTGGGCTGGACCACCCTGGCACAGTGAAGGTGTCCCTGCCCACGGCAGGGGAACAGAATCACGAGTTCAATTTAAGGTTCCTTCCCACCCAAACCATTCCATGATTCAATGATTTCGTTGTCTTTAGGATTAGTGCACGGCCAGATCTTTAAATTGGAGAAGAAACCACAACAAGGGCAGGAGCTGCCAGAGCTGAGACAAAGCTGGCCCCAAAACTGCAGCGGGGTGTTAAAGTGCGTCAGGAATGTGATCGTGACTGAAACACCCCCGCCCCTCATCCCAGCCCGGGGCTCTGAACTGGCCTCGGGCTCTGCTCCGGGCACATTTCTCCTCCTGCCCCCCTCACCTGCAGCTCCTCAAACCCCTGGGAGGGCCACACCAGCTCCAGGTGACTCCGTGTCCCTTTCTCCTCCTGCCCCCCTCACCTGCAGCTCCTCAAACCCCTGGGGAGGGCCAGACCAGCTCCAGGTGACTCCGTGTCCCCCCGAGCCCCTCTGGGACCCGGCACTGCAGCTCGGAGCAGCTCCTCAAGTTTCACCCCTGAACTATCTCTCTAAAGAGAGAGACCTGAAGCAGCAGCAGTAATTAGTGAGAGGAGTTATTTCATCACCAGCCATGCAAGACTCAGCAGAAGGCTTCCAACCCAAACAAC
Source organism: Passer montanus (assembly GCF_014805655.1). NCBI lineage: Eukaryota > Metazoa > Chordata > Aves > Passeriformes > Passeridae > Passer > Passer montanus. The sequence continues at coordinate 106,429 of NW_024358611.1, read as the reverse complement.
CGCCCAAGTGCCAGACAGCTCCCGCAGATCAATCAGTCATCCTGTCCTCGGCTTGGATTTGGCAACAAAAACCCCCAAACATCCCCGGCACTGCTGCTCCCAGGCCTGTCTGCTGCTCCCTGCCTGTGAAACGCCGGTGCTGGAGAGGTCTGTTCGTGTAAAAGGACCCAGAGCCCGAGATCTGCCAGAGCTCTGTGTTTGCTGGAAGGGTGCCCGGCGTCCGCGAGTGCAGATACTGCGGGGAGATTAAGTCTAGAAAGTCTTTCTTCAAATTCACAGAGCTGCTGGCCAGAGTAAAATCCGGTATTTAATTCTTTAACCTTTATATCTCAACTGCTGCTGAGCTGGGATTTTTAGGGGGGGTTGGATTACACCCACAGGAGAAGAATTGAAAATCCGCTGCCAGAGTTTTTCCATCGTTTTATTAAAAACTTCCGAAGGTCTAAAATGAAAATGTACACCAACTACAAGGGGAACCAGTTTGTACACTCACAGTTAAAGTGCTAAAAATTAAAACGTTACAAAACCCACACTGGACTACTGTAAACAAGTCTAGCAAGAGCCGAGTGCAAGCGGGGTCAGCCAGGGCAGGGCCTGCCCCGCACATTCCACCGTGGAGCTCTCCGGGGAGCTCCTTCCCCTCTCCTGAGGAGCTGGGCGTTGTCACCACGGGAGGGACCCATGCAGGGAGCAAAAACCGCGGAAACGCCGTGCCCCGGGGGGAAAAACCATCCTGATCCCGGCAGGAAAGAAGCACAAGGGGATGGGGGTAAAGCTTCACATTCAACTGGACGCTCTGCTGCTCCGGGAGGAGCTGGGGATGGCTCCTGTGCCCTGGTTTCACCACACGGATGGAGCTCCCTGCTGCTTTCTGGGATCCTCGGTGCCCTGGAGCTGCCCTGGAGGGGTGGCCTGGCTGCTCTCCTTGTGCCCTTCCCGAGGGAATTTCGGGCACTGCTCTGGGGTGGCCTGGCTGCTCTCCCTGAGGGATTTCGGGCACTGCTCTGGGGTGGCCTGGCTGCTCTCCCTGAGGGATTTCGGGCACTGCTCTGGGGTGGCCTGGCTGCTCTCCCTGAGGGATTTCGGGCACTGCTCTGGGGTGGCCTGGCTGCTCTCCCTGAGGGATTTCGGGCACTGCTCTGGGGTGGCCTGGCTGCTCTCCATGAGGGATTTTGGGCACTGCTCTAGGCTGGCCTGGCTGCTCTCCCTGTGCCCTCCCTGAGGGATTTTGGGCACTGCTCTAGGCTGGCCTGGCTGCTCTCCTTGTGCCCTCCCTGAGGGATTTTCCCTTCCCTCCTTGCTGGAGCAGCTCTGGAGCTGTCAGTGCTGGATTTGGCCTGAGCAGGTTTCAGCCCGAGCCTCCCAGTGCCTCCCAGTGCTCACCAGCCCCTCTTAGAGCTGAATGCTTCCAGCACAAAATCGGGGTGTGAGCTGGAAGAAAAGGGAGCACACAAACACACCGACACCCAAACGTGGCTGTTTGCTGCTGCTGGGCTGTTTAGGCTTTAAAAAAGAGCAGCAGCCTCTCCCATGCAACGGGACCACAGATCCGGGATGTTTCCCGGGAGCTGAAGGGGTTAAGAAAGGAGGAACAGCACAAGGATCTGTGGTCAGTGCAGCTGGGTTGGTAAAGCAGGAGCTGCAGATCCCCGGGAACACTGGGGATGAGGAGCTGTGCTCTTTGCAGGAAGCAGAGTTTTGGGGTGCAGCCATCGCGTGCGCGGGAGGCACAGGGAGAAGTTTGGGGTGAGCTGGAGCAGCCAGCACTGTCCAGATTCCCGGAGAGAGGATCCAGCTTTGGTGGCTGCAGGGACATGCAGGGAGCCCAGAGCACCTCGGGCACTGCAGAACACCCTTCTTTCCAGCTCGGGGGAATTTAAAGCTTGGCACCAATCCCACAAACCAGGCACCTGGGCTGGAGTCTCACCAGGCAGCAAAGCACCCCAAAAACGCTCCTGGAGCCCCTGCCTGGGGTGCTGGTGGGGCCACATTCCAGCTGGGATGCACTTCAGACACGGTGATTTGGGAGCTGCAGCAGAGCTGGGGCACTCTTCCATGGGTGAGGGAGAATTCCTCTCCTCCCAGGAGGAATGCTCTGCCAGGAGAGCACAGCGTGGAAGGCAGAAGGGAGGGGGCAGGCAGGCAGAAATCCCAGCCAGAACCCCAGTCTGAGTTTAATCAGCTCTCCGGGGTGACAGGAGCCTGTCCCTTTAGGATCAGCAAGGAGCACTTCGATATTCCCACCTGGAAGCAGCACTGGGACTGAGCCTCACAATTTAACTTTTCCAGCAGATCCCTCTCCAAGTTCCAACAGCGCTCCTGTCTCTAAACAAGTCAAAACAATGCTACAATTTATTTAAAAAAAATACTGGAAATCGAGCCAAGAGGATCAACGTAAACCCTCGAGCTTATTTAGCTCAGTTCCAGTGTTTAGGAAAACTCAGCTTATCCAGATTTCCACCGCATCACCCCTTGAGGCAGCGAGTCAGGAGGAGCTGAACTGGAAAGAGCAGAGGTTCCACCCTTGGGGCTTCCAGGGAGCTTCTCCAGTTTCAGTCACTCCGAAGGGTTTTTCCACACGTTTGGATGTGGACAGTTATCCCTGGGCTGGGGTTATCCCGAGCCAGGACTATCCCTGGGCTGGCCCCAGGGCTGTTTGCTGAGCAAACAGGCAAAGCAGAGCCGGCTCTGCCCGGCCCTGGGTGCAGCACCTCCCTCCCCAAAGCTTTGTCATTCCAGCTGGCTCCATTGGAATTCTCCTCCTGACCCGGTGGAAGCACAGAGACAATCTGGGATAAACCTGGGAGACTCCTGATTGCAGAGCACACAGGTGATGAGCTGCAATTAAATGAGTTAATTGTGGGGCAGCTCCTGCCCTCCAGGTTGGTGCTTCCCAACATCCCAGCAGGTCAGGGAGGGAACAGTGGAAGGACAAAGCAAAAGTTAGGGTTTGCTTCCCAGCAGTGATTACTGAGGTAGGTTTGCACACCAGCAGTGCTTCCTGGTGCTGGATCAATCTCCACAGAAGACGCTCCAGAAGATCTCCAGCACCATCCTTGATTCTGCCTCCAGTGTATCCCAAGGGATCCTTTCCACAGGAAAAAGCCCAAACTGAGAATTCCCTGAATGAATCTGCAGAAGGGGATTCAAACAACCACAGCAGAGGCAGATCCACACCCAAGACCCCTGAAGTGGGGATCCTGTCCCCTCCTCAAGGAGTGCCCTGGGCTCCCAGCTGCCACATCCTCCTTGTCCCCCCTCTGGGGGCAGCTCCTGCCTCAGTTTCTCCTCCCACCCACCTCTGAGTTCTTGCCCAGCTCAGAGAATCCTCCCCAAACCAGCCTGACACCCCAAGGAAGGCGGGGCACCCTTGAATGAACCAAACTGCTCTGGTCCTGCTGGCCTCAGCCTCCTCCACCCAGCTCTGGGGTTGTAAACAGGCTCAGCTCTGGCTGTAAGAACATTCCTGCTCGGGGGACAAATTCAGCTTTCCTATCACAATCTCTTTTTTTTTTTTTTAAATAGATCAGGAACAGGCAATCTCAGCTTTTGTACATGACTCTAAAAAATAAATGGCTGAATATCATCTAGATAACTGCTTTTAAAACCCATCTCTTCCTACAGAAACTGTAAACAAGTAGAAAATTTAAATAGTCTTTTGTAAAAAAAGCAAGGACAGTACAAGTTATAAAAAATTGCTCTTCCCTGCCCCTCTCTTGCCCCCACCCTGTGGATGACTGAGCCTGGACAGCTCTGGGGAGAGCTGCTGATCCTCAGAGGAGCTTCCTTCTCCACAGTGCCCGTTCCTGTGGCCTTTCCAGTGTCCCCAAACGTGCCCCAGGCAGCGCTGGCGTGTCCCCTGGAGGGAGGTGCACGGAGGGATTCCTTCAGCCACCCAGAGTTCCCTCAAGTCCCATCAGAACAACTCCCAGCACGACTCGGGGCCGGCGCCTCCCGACGCGGAGCCCACGGGAGGAGGGACACGGGCAGGGACAGAGAAGGAAGGGGGGATTGCTTTCCACAGGGAATAAGAGATCCAGCAGCCGTGTCCGCCGAGGAACAGTTCCCAAATAAATAATTACCTCCAGAGAGGCTCAGAGCACACAGGCAGCTCCTCACGCCCGCGAGGTCGGCTCGCAGGCGACGCCCCGGCCCCGAGGATGACTCCGAGGTGTCACCTGGCTGAGGAAGGCCCTGTGGGTGAGCCCTGGTGCCCGTCAGGCGCTGGTGCCGTCCTCCTCGATGACGCGGTTCATGCTGGTGCCGTGGGTGACGTGTGTCACCGCGCTGCCGCTGAGGTCCCTGGCGCTGCCGTGCTCGCTGAGCCGGTGGCAGCTGCTGTGCCGCGAGTGGTCGGTCAGCCGGGACGTGCTGCCGTGAGGCAGGCGTTCCTCCACGCCCCGGTAGCTGCAGGGCGTGTACCTGGGTCAGGGAAGCACAGGGGGGTGGTCAGTGATGGCCCAGAATGGGAACAGACTCCGGAGTTCCCTGCTCACACAGCCCGGCAAAGCCTTTCAGCTCTGCACAACGGGAGCTCACCGCGGCTGCGGTATTTTATGGAAAATCTCTGCTGGGATTTTTCCCTCCTGAGGAGCTGAGAGCCTCAGGAAAGAAATGGAAACAGTAACTGTGTGCTGCTGTGGAGTGCAACAGGTGCATCTTCCATCGGTCCATGTGGATTGTTTTCAGTTGGTGACCAGTCACAGCCACGTGTGAGCAGTCACAGGATTTTGTTATGCATTCTATTCTATTTCTATTCTATTCTATTCTATTCTATTCTATTCTATTCTATTCTATTCTATTCTATTCTATTCTATTCTATTCTATTCTATTCTATTCTATTCTATTCTATTCTATTCTATTCTATTCTATTCTATTCTATTCTATTCTATTCTATTCTATTCTATTCTATTCTATTCTATTCTATTCTATTCTATTCTATTCTATTCTATTCTATTCTATTCTATTCTATTCTATTCTATTCTATTCTATTCTATTCTATTCTATTCTATTCTATTCTATTCTATTTGTTCTATTTTGTTTATTTTGTTCTTGTCTTTGTAGCCTTCTGATCTTCTCTCTCTTTGTACTTTTAGTATAGTTTTAATGTAGCTGCATCTTCCATTGGTCCATGTGGATTGTTTTCAGTTGGTGACCAGTCACAGCCACATTCTATTTTACTCTATTCTATTCTATTCTATTCTATTCTATTCTATTCTATTCTATTCTAATTCTATTCTATTCTTGTCTTTGTAGCCTTCTGATCTCTCTCTGTACTTTTAGTACAGTTTTAATGTAGTATTTTAATATAAGATATAAGATAATAAATCAGCCTCCTGATGAAAATGAAGTCCAGCCTCGTGTCCTCACACAGGGGGTCCATGCCAAGGCAAGAGCTCACGGCAGAGCTGGCTGGGTGGGTAATTAGGGGAGTGAAACGTGATTAATTACCCTGGGAACCTGAGCCCCACCTCAGCTCAGAGCCTGTGCCCTTGTTTGCTTGGGCAGGGCCAGGAGTATTGGCAGACACAGAATGGACGGACACACGGACAAAGCAGCCTGGGGCAGCTCTGTGTGACCACGCACTGCCACACAGACTGGAAAACCAGGGCTGCACACAGCCCTGCTGTGTAATTAATGCACCAACACCAGCACACCCTCTGAAAATACCATGGCATGCTCTCTCCTTCCAGTCCAGACTCTAACAGGGACAGGAGATGCACCAGAACATCCAATTCTGGCAGAATTATGGCCCCGAGTCTGGCTGCAAGGGGCCTGTCCAGCCCTCTGTGCAAGATCTTCCCACACCTGGAATTGTCTGGAGGGGCTGGGGGCCACCTGGGACAGTGGAAGGTCCCAGGGAGGTGGAGTGAGATGATCTCCAAGCTCCCTTCCCACCCAAACCATCTGGAATGCCCCGAATTTTTGGAGGATGCCCTGTCCTGGATTGCAAGAGAAGTGTCTATTCTAATTCCCATCTGTTAGAGATGGGGCAATTATCTTCTGTTCATTGGGAAGTTTTTGTTTATCTCGGGCCACCTGGGACAGTGGAAGGTCCCAGGGAGGTGGAGTGAGATGATCTCCAAGCTCCCTTCCCACCCAAACCATCCGGAACGCCCCGAATTTTTGGAGGATGCCCTGTCCTGGATTGCAAGAGAAGTGTCTATTCTAATTCCCATCTGTTAGAGATGGGGCAATTATCCTCTGTTCATTGGGCAGTTTTTGTTTATCTCTTCCACAACCAATCCTACCTCCAGGAGATCTCTGCTGTTAATGGGCCATTAATAATTAATTATCTTCTGTTTATGGGTCATTGAGTGTCCCTGCAGGGCTGATAAAATTCCATCATCCCACTGGGAGACGCTCTGCCCAGGGGGAGCAGCCAAGAATTCCTGCCTGGATACAATCTGAGGTTTGGAACTCCACAGGCAACATTTTCCCTCTGGATTCCCAGGGGAGCACCTTCCCCACTGCATTCCCAGAGGAAGACCAGGCCATTTTCACCACCACTGGATCTTGGGAGGGAAACTCCACCCTTCTACAGGATCCCTGCTCCAGCAGGAGCAGGAGTGTCACCAGGATATTTTTATGAAAAATCCTTTGCTAGGATTTTTTCTCCTGAGAAGCTGGGAAGCCTCAGAGGAAAAGAAAAACAATAACTGTGTGATGGCTGTGGAATGTGGTCTGGAGATGCTTCACCAGCAGGTGCATCTTGGATTGGTCCATGTGAATTGTTTTTCCTTGATGCCCAATCATGCTCCAAGCTGTGTCGGACTCTCTGAGCAGTCAGGGATTTTTATAATTCATTCCTTTCTAGCTTTCTGTCTGTATCATTTCTCTATTTCTTTTAGGCTAGCAATATAATATAATATAATATAATATAATATAATATAATATAATATAATATAATATATGATATGATATGATATAATATGATATGGTATGATATGATATGATATGATATGATATGATATGATATGATATGATATGATATGATATGATATGATATGATATGATATGATATGATATGATATGATATGATATGATATGATATGATATGATATGATATGATATGATATGATATGATATGATATGATATGATATGATATGATATGATATGATATGATATGATATGATATGATATGATATGATATGATATGATATGATATGATATGATATGATATGATATGATATGATATGATATGATATGATATGATATGATATAAATAAGATAAGGTAATATCAATAATATCATATCATATCATAATATAATAAATCAGCCTTCTGAAACATGGAGTGAGGATTCTCATCTCTTCCCTCGTCCTGGGACCCTCAAACACAGTGACACAGGGGGGCTGCTGCCACCATGGAATGGGACTGCTGCCACCCCCTGACCCACAGGGGCTGCCAGGGCACGTTCTGACTGTCAGTGTTATTTCATATTACTGCACTGTTTATTGTTTTATTTAAATTTCCCTAGTAAAGGGCTGTTATTCCTGCTCCCATATCCCCCTAATTTCAGACCACAGCGGTTTCTCGGGAGGGTTTTCCCCATTCCCCAGTTCCCGTCTCGCCGTACCGTCCGTCCCGCGAGCGGTGCAGGCTGCCGTGGTAGCTGCTGACCCTGCTGTGCACGCTGCCAGCCTTGCTCCTCTGCTCGTCCAGCACGGCCAGCTGCGTGGACGAGGCGTGCGTGGAGGTGCCCTGCGTGGAGGTGCCCCTGGATTTTCGGATGATGGGGGTGTTGGGGTCCCTCAGCAGCGACTGGGCGAAGTCCGGCTCCTGCAGCACCTGGCGGCTCTCGTTGACGACCCTGAGCGGAGCAATTAGCGTTAATTAGTGCGGCGTGAAAGTGATCACAAAGCACAACAAGTGGCAGGGCTTGGCAAACAACAGCGTGATTTGCATTGCTTGGCAAACAGCAGCATCATTTCCATTACAATGTCCCTGTCTGCCCGACTTTGAAGCACCTCCCTGTGTGGTTATTTTCGCCCTCTGGTTGTTTGAGCCCAGTTGAATCCTTGAAGGATGGACCAAAATTCACACAGGAGTCACCTCCGTGAATTTCTGTCGTCGTGGATCTGGTTTAAAACATCCTGAAGGACAACATTTATTAGGAAAGGACCTACCCACAAGATCACACAGATTGTCTCTAAATCGATGCCAAGCTTCATCTAAATTAATGTCGACCCTACAGAAGCTCCAGGAAATTCTCCTTGTCACTTTATCAAGCTGCTCTTCAGCACCAATGCATGAGGAAGATTAAAAGCAGAGATAAATGCTTTCAACTGCAACCAAGAGGAACCTGCACTTCATTCCAATTTAAAGCTCTGATTCAGCTGGCTAGGTGCACACTGAGAAATAAAAAGTTTCCATCCCACCCCTCAGCAAGAGGCAGAGTAGCTGAAGTGTTTATTTGACACTTAATTCTTATTAAAAACACTTTGAAGATGGACAAATGTAGATTTGATTCTGGGAATAAAGAATATTCAGGGAGAAATAATGAATTTTTTGAGCTGTTGCCTGTTTTGTCCTTCCTGACTCCGTTCTGGACAGTGACTTTTCCATCCCACCCCTCAGTCAGAGGCAGAGTAGCTGAAGTGTTTATTTGACATTAATTCTTGTTAAAAACACTTTGAATGTAGATTTGATTCTGGGAATAAAGAATATTCAGGGAGAAATACGGAATTTTTTGAGCTGTTGCCTGTTTTGTCCTTCCTGACTCCGTTCTGGACAGTGACTTTTCCATCCCTTCCTGCCTTTGCCTCCATGAAAACCCAACCCAAACTCTCCCAGGGCAGCAAGGGAAGGGTTCATCTGTAAAATATCCGCGCTCACTCCTTTTTCCTGCGCCCGTGGAAGAAGCTGGCCCACTCAAAACAGGTCTTCTTGCTTCCAACCCAGAACACCGAGGGGATGCCAACCACCAAGGCCATCAGGTACTTCATGAGGAACAGAATCAGGTCTGGACGGCTCATCTGAGTGACCTGGGGAGGGAAAAAGAGAAAAAAAGGAAGGTTCTACCAGCCATCCTAGCCCAGCAGTGGTTGTGAACACATTGAAACCACCCCTCCCTGCCCTGAGCAAACACGGCCAGGGTTCCTTTGCTCCTGGATCCATGGAGCATGACCAGAGCCCTGCACGGCCCTCGGATAAAAGGCTCGGCTGCTCTGAGGTCCTGGCCTTTATTTGAGTTTCTGCTCCTTTGCCCTGAACGATCCTGAAATATTTTCCAGCCTGCAACTCAGACAGAGTCGTTCCTCTGATGGGATCAGCCCATGCAGGAGCAGGTGTGGGGCTGCTCTTGGGGAAAACGCCAGTGGGAGCTCCACGGATGGCCAGCACGGATCTTTGTTCCCTCGGGAATTCAAGGCACAAGTGCCTGGTTCTCACCAACCCAGCCAAACTTTCCTTCTTCAGGGAGATCAGCTGAGCCTGAAAACCCTCACAAGATCCATTTTCCCAAATGTTTTCACACCCTTGGAGAAGAAGACAAAGATTTTCCTTCCAGGGAAGTCGTAGGGTGTCAGCAGGACAAACACCCGGGGGCTTTCTGGAATTGATAACCTGGCTCACACCTGAACCTTCGGGGAGAGAGAACCTCCAGAGGCCACCAGGCTGTGGAGGGAAGGGACAAACTCGTGGTGGGGAGAAGTCCTCTGTGAGAATCTGTGTGGTGACCATGGAATTCCAACAATTCCAGCAACTGGGAGAACTGGGATAAAGGTGGGAGAGCTGGGAATGTTCCCCTGGAGAGGAGAAGGATCCAGGGAGAGCTCAGAGCCCTTCCAGAGCCCAAAGGGGCTCCAGGAGAGCTGGACAGGGACTGGGGACAAGGGATGGAGGGACAGGACACAGGGAATGGCTTCCCGCTGGGAAAGGGGGGATTTAGATGGGACATTGGGCAGGAATTCTTGGGAGGAGCTGGGCTGGAATTCCCAGAGCAGCTGTGGCTGCCCCTGGATCCCTGGGAGTGTCCAAGGCCAGGCTGGACGGGGCTTGGAGCAGCCTGGGATGGTGGGAGGTGTCAGGGTTGGAACTGGATGAGTTTTGGTCTCTTCCCAAAGCGCTTCCAATCATTCCATGATCCCAAACTCCCCCTGGCCAATAAATTATTCAGCTTTTACCAACAGATTTCCTGCTTTTTGTCACAGCTGAGGGAGATCCCCAAACCCCCCGAGCTTTCCTACCACCTTGAGAATTTTTATTTTCTCAGAGACGAGGGCTGAGGACAAGAGAGAGAGCACGGAGGACAAACAGCAGAATTATCCTGATCCCAACAGGAATAAAAACTCAGGATAAGAAAGGCCTGGAAGGTTTGATTGTGGCTGTTTGACTGGGGGGAGATGCCCAGGAAACCTTCCCACTGCAGCAGTGGCTTTGATGAAAGATGGTGAAAGCTCATCCAGCTCCAGCCCTGACATCTCCCACCATCCCAGGCTGCTCCAGTTGGACACTTCCAGGGATGGGGCAGCCAGGAATTCTCTGGGAATTCCATTCCATTTCCAGGGAAATGCTGGAAAAACCACCAGACCTGAGGAAGTGACTGAGCAGCCCAAGGAAACATCCCAGAAGCTGTTTGGGACAGGGAGTGGTGAGGGCAAGGCTGGAATCCTCTGGGAATTCACAGGGAACAACCAGCCCCCTGTGCAGGAAGCTGCTGTGGCCTGGAGGGACTCAAAATGTGAGAAAAAGAACGGCTGGACACTGAAATGGGGGAAAAAAAAACATTTTAAAGGGTTTTATCCAAGCAATAGGAAAGAAATACTGCACCGGCCAGGAGGGAATTGCATCCTCAGGAGAGACTTTGGGATTTGTTCACACAGGAATTGTGGGGACAGGCATGTCTGAGTGCCACTGGTGGCAGCCAGTTTTTCCCCCAAACTTGAAATCCAAAATCAAATCGTGCCCTGTGCCAGGGGCATTGCCAGAAATAGGCTCCAATTCCAGGATATTCCAATTAATTATTGCTGAGGGCATTACACAGCTCCCACTGGTTTCACCCAGCACATCCAGCTTTAATATTCTGTATTATTGCACATTTTCAGCGCTGGAGGTGGGGAGCAGGAGGGCAGAAATGTCAGAAATTCCTGAGGAGTTTTCCATCCGGGGATGCTGAAGGGTCCTGCAGCATTTCAAGAACAGCTCTGAGGAGGTTTTGTGGCCAGACTGGGAGATTCCACCCAGGAACCAACAACAAAAAACCACCCAGCTCTCAAAAATCCACCTCACTGTTATTATTTCATCACCAGCTCATTTGGCACTGAGTGGAATAAATGGGAAATTCATCATTTCTTAATGAAGGTGACATTCATTCATTTTTGTATTTAATTATTTATATTTACATTTAATGTCTGTCCACGGGGTGAGGTCTCCCCGAGCAAAACTTCTGGCCTGAAGGGAATTTAATTTTGATTTTTTTCACCCAGAACAAACCACCAGCTCCAGTGCTGAAGCTCTCAGCTGCTCGCTGTGTTAATTCCACCAAGATATTACAATAAATCACTCAACAGCAAAAAAAAAAACCAAAAAACTCCTGGCTCAACGTGCTACAAATAAATCCAAGCAAAAAAAAATGAAAATAAATACATTCAACAGATCTTTCAGGTGAAAGGAAGCGAGTTATTAAACATCATTAGAGACTTTTCTCCAAATTAAGCCAATCCAGGGAGCAACACCCATTAAACTCACATTAATGCTGCACCTGTTTGAAACAATATTAACCTGCAGACACGAGGTATTTATCATAATTAACGACATTTATGGTAATTAACACCGGAAAAATGAAACTTGAAATGACTCTCAAGGTTTATTGGGCTAAAAAAAACAGGTTTGAGCCTAAAGGCAATGGGATAGAGACCAGTTTTAAAAGCAAAATTAGGCAAAAACTCACTTGGTTCATCACCAAAACTTTGAGTTTTTTACTGCCCAGCTATTTAAATATTTATTTATTTTTGTCAAAAACACCCCTTGAATTCACCACGCACGAAATGATGAATTCACCTGGAACATTCAGACCCCACACACCACCTCAGCCAAAATATTGCAAAATGTTTTCCAGAAGCAGCCGTGACCCTCAGCTGCTCTGGGCTTTACAGAATTTACATCAAATTCTCCCTGACAGGAAACGTAACCTGCAACAGGCAGCAGAAAAAGTGAAACTGGACGAGATCCCTGGTTCAGATTGATCCTCTTGGAGAGTGCCTCAGTTATTGATTATTCCATGATCATCAATAACGGAGGAATAATCAATAACTGAGGCACTTTCCACCTGTGCTTTTGAAAATTCAGGTTATAAGGAAACACCTTTGGGTTTAAAAGTGCTTCTTTTGAGCACTACTTGACTCTAGTTATAATTACACCTGGATAAATTTGGTTTATTATTTGTTAAAATTGGTTTATTTAAGAAACCACCCCGAAAGTGCAAGGAGGAGAAGGAATTGAAAGGAAGTTCAGGGGAATTTAAAACTTATTTTCACCTAAAGCTGTAGAAAAGCCTTCCAAAATTGAATAATAAAACTGAAATTATGAGTGTGTAATTTAAATAAAAGTGTAAATATCACATAGCAGAAGACTTAAAGTTTTAAAACATAGTAATAGACATAAAAGAAGATAAAAGTTTTATAACAAAAGTTAGTCCTTCACATTCTTCTTCATAAGTTTAAATAATATTGTGTAATTAAATAAGTCCTCATTGTGAACCACAAATAAATTAAAAAGAATTTAAGTATCATTTCTTAATCAAGCAATTTATCCTTAAAAAACTTTATAAAGAGAGAAATAATTCTGTCATTTCTCGTTTCCCACTTGGCCAGAGCCTTCCTGACGTCTCTGAAATTCAACGTTCCCCCAGTAATCCTGGACCAAAGGCTCTCAAAATTCCCCCTCCACACTGGAAAGCTCAAATCCAGAGGGAGATCTCCTCTGGGCATTAAAAAATGGGATAATTTGATTTTTTTTGGATAAAAACCTGCTTGTTGTGAGCGCCAGCAGCTGCTTTTCAGTGTCAGGGAGTGCAAGGCCCTGTCCTTGGAGATGGGAACTTTTCCCAGAGGGAACAGAATTCCACTGCGGATTTTCTGTTTTCCCCCACCCCTGATCACATTCCCAGGGATGTAAAAGGGCTTTGGGCACTGCAGGAACACGAGAATTTGGAAATTTCATCAATTTTCAGAACGATTTGGGCTGAAAAGAACCTAAAAGCTCATTCAGTTCCAACCCTGACATCTCCCACCATCCCAGGCTGCTCCAAGCCGGCCTCGGACACTCCCAGGGATGGAGCAGCCGGGAATTCTGTGGGAATTCCACCCCAGGGAAGGGTTTCCCTGCGGATTTGGGCTCCCAGCTCCGAGGAACACGCATGAGGAGCGGCTCGGGCACACCCAGGAGGCCCTGCCCAGCAGACACAGAGACCTCTGAGGCCACTCCCAGGGATGGAGCAGCCAGGAATTCTGTGGGAATTCTGCCCCAGGGAAGGATTTCCCTGAGGATTTGGGCTCCCAGCTCTGAGGCCACTCCCAGGGATGGAGCAGCCAGGAATTCTGTGGGAATTCTGCCCCAGGGAAGGATTTCCCTGCGGATTTGGGCTCCCAGCTCCGAGGCCACTCCCAGGGATGGAGCAGCCGGGAATTCTCTGGGAATTCCGCCCCAGGGAAGGATTTCCCTGTGGATTTGGGCTCCCAGCTCTGAGGAACACGCACGAGGAGCAGCGGGGCCGGGGCGGCTCGGGCACACCCAGGAGGCCTCGCCCAGCAGACACAGAGATCACAAATGAAATAAAAGATATTTCTGATATTTCTGCAGCCCATTTCTTCCCTCCCCTTCTCTGCACAGCATCCAGCAGAGAAGTTTTCCCCTCAGTGAATCCAAAAATCCTCGGCGAACGCTCCGGCCCGACCGCGATATTTTATAAAAATCCTTTGCTAGGATTTTTTTCTGCTGAGAAGCCTCATTAAAGAAATGTAAACAATTAATTATGTGATGGCTGTGGAATGTGGTTTGGAGACGCTTCACCAACAGGTGCATCCTGGATTTTCCATGTGAGTTATTTTTGTTTGATGCCCAATCATGCTCCAAGCCTGAGCAGTCACAAATTTTTATTTTATTATTAATTCCTTTCTAACTTTCTGTATAATTTCTCTATTTTTTTCAGTCTAGCATTTTAATATAATATTATAATATAATAAATCAGGTTTCTAAGAATTATGGGGTGCAGGTTCTCATCTCTTCCCTTGTCCTGGGTTTGAGGCGTCGCTTCCCTCACGGCGCTCAGAAAGGAGGTTAAAAAAAAACCCATCAATTTCCACTTTCCTCCAGGGAAAAACAACCTGCTCCGTGGGCACACTGCTCACTGAAATGTTCATCGAAATAATCCTGAATTTTTGCCCCTTCTGCCCCCAAAATGATCAATCACAGCTGGTTTTTATCTGGCAGGCAGCGCGGCCTCTTCCCGCTGAAACGCGTGAAAATACACATTAATGAGCACGGGGTGTGTGTGTGTGAGGGGAAAAAACCCAAATCCAGCACCTGTCCCCCTCCTCGGGGCAAAAACACCAATTATTGGGTATTGCGGATTTGGGCTCCCAGCTCCGAGGCCACTCCCAGGGATGGAGCAGCCAGGAATTCTCTGGGAATTCCGCCCCAGGGAAGGGTTTCCCTGCGGATTTGGGCTCCCAGCTCCGAGGAACACGCATGAGGAGCGGCTCGGGCACACCCAGGAGGCCCTGCCCAGCAGACACAGAGACCACAAATGAAATAAAAGATATTTCTGATATTTCTGCAGCCCATTTCTTCCCTCCCCTTCTCTGCACAGCATCCAGCAGAGAAGTTTTCCCCTCAGTGAATCCAAAAATCCTCGGCGAACGCTCTGGCCCCGACCGCGATATTTTATAAAAATCCTTTGCTAGGATTTGTCTCCTGAGAAGCCTCATTAAAGAAATGTAAACAATTAATTATGTGATGGCTGTGGAATGTGGTTTGGAGATGCTTCACCAACAGGTGCATCCTGGATTTTCCATGTGAGTTATTTTTGTTTGATGCCCAATCATGCTCCAAGCCTGAGCAGTCACAAATTTTTATTTTATTATTAATTCCTTTCTAACTTTCTGTATAATTTCTCTATTTTTTTCAGTCTAGCATTTTAATATAATATTATAATATAATAAATCAGGTTTCTAAGAATTATGGGGTGCAGGTTCTCATCTCTTCCCTTGTCCTGGGTTTGAGGCGTCGCTTCCCTCACGGCGCTCAGAAAGGAGGTTAAAAAAAAACCCATCAATTTCCACTTTCCTCCAGGGAAAAACAACCTGCTCCGTGGGCACACTGCTCACTGAAATGTTCATCGAAATAATCCTGAATTTTTGCCCCTTCTGCCCCCAAAATGATCAATATATTTATTATGATTATGATGATGATTATGATGATGATGATGATGATTATTATTATTATTATTATGATTATTATTATTATGATTATTATTATTACCATTCTCATCTATTCACTCAGTTTCTGTTGCTGCTTTAATCACAATTAAAGAATCCCTGGGAAAAGAACCCCAATTCCTTAATTCCTCCCTTAATCCCCCCAATTCAAGGCTGCTCATTAAATATTTATTAATTAATTACACATTAATCATTTATTTTTTCCAGGAGAAATCCCCTGTATCCACTGCTAGCAAACACTGCAGTTCTGCCATCAATAATGTTCTTTTTATGAGGGGGAAAATCAACTTAAAAGTTTAATTTGTTGTGAATTAAATTCACAAAATTCAGATTTGCTTGTGATTAATACGGAAAATTTTAATTTGAATTTTTGGTTTTATTTTTGGCTTTATCTCCCCCTTTTTTAATTTTTTTTTCCTTTAAGATGGAATAATTTCATGCAGCAAAAATCATTTTCTTTTGTTTCAGCACAATTTTACCCCCTAGGAGTGGAGAAAATGGGAAAAAAATTGAATTTTTGTGCACAAAAATGGAGAAATTCCATCACAGCTCGAGCAGCCCTGCAGAGCCACGGGGTCTGAGTGTCAGGGATGAATTCCTGCAGATTTTCTTGGGGTTTCTTTTGTTTCAGAACAATTTCACCTTTGAGGAATGAAGAAAATGGGGGGAAATGGGAAAAAAAGGGGAAAAATGGAGGAAAAATTGAATTTTTGTCCATAAAAATGGAGAAATTCCATCACAACTCAATTAGCCCTTCAAAGCCACGGGGTCTGAGTGTCAAGAATTAATTCCTGCAGATTTTCTTGGGGTTTCTTTTGTTTCAGCACAATTTTACCTTTGAGGAATGAAGAAAATGGGGAAAAATGGGGAAAATCTGAATTTTTGTGCACAAAAATGGAGAAATTCCATCACAGCTCCAGCAGCGCTGCAGAGCCACAGGGTCTGAGTGTCAGGGATTAATTCTTGCAGATTTTATTGGGGTTTCTTTTCTTTGAGCACAATTTTACCCCTGAGGAGTGGAGAAAATGGGAAAAAATGGGGAAAAAATGGAATTTTTGTGCATAAAAATGGAGAAATTCCATCACGACTCGAGCAGCTCTGCAAAGCCACAGGGTCTGAGTGTCAGGGATGAATTCCTGCAGATTTTTCTTGGGGTTTCTTTTGTTTCAGAACAATTTCACTCCTGAAGAGTGGAGAAAATGGGAAAAATGGGGAAAAATGGGGAAAAAATGGAATTTTTGTGCACAAAAATGGAGAAATTCCATCACGACTTGAGCAGCCCTGCAGAGCCACGGGGTCTGAGTGTCAGGGATGAATTCCTGCAGATTTTCTTGGGGTTTCTTTTGTTTCAGCACAATTTCACCCCTGAGGAGTGGAGAAAATGGGAAAAAATGGGGAAAAATGGGGGAAAAATGGAATTTTTGTGCACAAAAAGGGAGAAATTCCATCACGACTTGAGCAGCCCTGCAGAGCCACGGGGTCTGAGTGTCAGGGATGAATTCCTGCAGATTTTCTTGGGGTTTCTTTTGTTTCAGCACAATTTCACCCCTGAGGAGTGGAGAAAATGGGAAAAAATGGGGAAAAATGGGGGAAAAATGGAATTTTTGTGCACAAAAAGGGAGAAATTCCATCACAACTCAATTAGCCCTGCAAAGCCACAGGGTCTGAGTGTCAGGGATTAATTCTTGCCAGTTTTTCTTGGGGTTTCTTTTGTTTCAGAACAATTTCACTCCTGAAGAGTGGAGAAAATGGGGAAAAATGGGGAAAAATGGGAAAAAATGGAATTTTTGTGCACAAAAAGGGAGAAATTCCATCACAACTCAATTAGCCCTTCAAAGCCACGGGGTCTGAGTGTCAAGAATTAATTCCTGCAGATTTTCTTGGGGTTTCTTTTGTTTCAGAACAATTTCACTCCTGAAGAGTGGAGAAAATGGGGAAAAATGGGGAAAAATGGGAAAAAATGGAATTTTTGTGCACAAAAATGGAGAAATTCCATCACAGCTCGAGCAGCCCTGCAGAGCCACGGGGTCTGAGTGTCAGGGATGAATTCCTGCAGATTTTCTTGGGGTTTCTTTTGTTTCAGAACAATTTCACCTTTGAGGAATGAAGAAAATGGGGGGATTATTTAAATATAATTACATTGTGTTTATTTATTCATTTTTTATTTAAATTTAATTAATTTTTATTTATTTATTTATTATTTAAATGTGATTAAATTTTATTTATTTATTTTTATTTCAATTTAATTAAATTTTATTTATTTATTTATTTATTTTTTATTTAAATTTAATTAAATTTTATTTATTTATTTATTTTTTATTTAAATTTCCCACAGCCAGGCCTCAACTTGGAATGAAACAGAAAAAAAAAAGGTAAAAAAATGGGATTTTCTATTTTTATTACAGATAAAAATGACATTTGCCATTACCTCATCCTAATAATTAAGCTCAGAATAATTAACTTCTTCAAAACACCACTTTGAATTTTTTTTTTTAAGGAGGAGCTCAGAAGGAAAAGAGAGAAGATCTCGAGATAAGCACAGGAACTGCTTCAAAGAAAAGAGTGAAAATGAATTTTAAATCAGATTTTTCCTGCAGAAAAACTCCTCTGTGCCAGCAGCAAAGTGGAAAAATCTCCCCAAATCTCCCCAAAATTCCAGAAATTTCCATTTTAGGGGCTTAGCAAAAACCTTCTTTATTTATTTTTTTCTGGAATGATCCAAGCAGGGCTGGGCAGGATCTAAAAAGTGAATTAAAAACTGAATTTATTCTGATTTTTGAAGGGGACTGACTGCACTTTTCCTCCCTTTTTCCCAGAATTTTGCAGCAAAAATCCCAAAATTAAAATTAATCCCTCTTGAAAATATCAGGAATTCCTGGAATTCTCTTCCCAAGGGCTCCCACGACAGCTGCAAATCCCTTGGAAAGGTTTATTTTCATTTTTTTTTAATTTTTAATATGAAATTTGAAGCTTTTCCCAGCAGCTCAGGGCTGAGTCTGGCCCTGAAGCATTTATAGAAATTGTGGGATCTGTTCAGGTTTGGATTGGAGAGAAATGAATCTTAAATTTTCTGTATTTTGCAGAAAATCTGATTTTTTCTGGATTTTTGAACCCTGATTTCACAGCAGAAATGCACATTAAAGCAGATTTCACTGAGCCAAAAATTGATTTTTTCACCCTGATTTTCACAGGATAAATCCACATTACAAGCAGCTCTGGGGACAGATTTCACTGAGTCAAAAATTGATTTTTTTCTCCATTTTTTCACCCTGATTTTCAGAGAATAAATGCACATTACAAGCAGATTTCACTCAGTCAAAAATTGATTTTTTTCTCCATTTTTTTCACCCTGATTTTCACAGGAGAATTCACATTACAAGCAGATTTGAGATAAATTTCACTCAGTCAAAAATTGATTTTTTTCTCCATTTTTGAACCCTGATTTTCACAGCAGAAATGCACATTAAAGCAGATTTCACTCAGTCAAAAATTGATTTTTTCTCCATTTTTTCACCCTGATTTTCAGAGAATAAATGCACATCACAAGCAGCTTTGGGACAGATTTCACTGAGTAAAATCAGATTTTTTCTGGATTTTTGAACCCTGATTTCACAGCAGAAATGCACATTAAAGCAGATTTCACTGATCCAAGCAGGGCTGGGCAGGATCTAAAAAGTGAATTAAAAACTGAATTTATTCTGATTTTTGAAGGGGACTGACTGCACTTATCCTCCCTTTTTTCCCAGAATTTTGCAGCAAAAACCCCAAAATTAAAATTAATCCCTCTTGAAAAGATCAGGAATTCCTGGGAATTCCTGGAATTCTCTTCCCAAGGGCTCCCACAACTGCTGCAAATCCCCTGGAAAGGTTTATTTTCATTTTTTTTTTAATTTTTAATATGAAATTTGAAGCTTTTCCCAGCAGCTCAGGGCTGAGTCTGGCCCTGAAGCATTTATAGAAATTGTGGGATCTGTTCAGGTTTGGATTGGAGAGAAATGAATCTTAAATTTTCTGTATTTTGCAGAAAATCTGATTTTTTCTGGATTTTTGAACCCTGATTTCACAGCAGAAATGCACATTAAAGCAGATTTCACTGAGTCAAAAATCTGATTTTTTCTGGATTTTTGAACCCTGATTTTCAGAGAATAAATGCACATTAAAGCAGATTTCACTGAGCCAAAAATTGATTTTTTTCACCCTGATTTTCACAGGATAAATCCACATTACAAGCAGCTCTGGGGACAGATTTCACTGAGTCAAAAATTGATTTTTTCTGGATTTTTGAAGCCCTGATTTTCACGGGATAAATAAATGCACATTAAAGCAGATTTCACGGAGTCAAAAATCGATTTTTTCTCCACTTTTGAACCCTGATTTTCACAGGAGAATTCACATCACAAGCAGCTCTGGTTTACCTGACCAAACTCTCCACATGGGAATATTTCTAATTTTTGAAATATTTCTAATTTTGGGACTATTTCTGATTTTGGGAATATTTCTAAATTTGTGAATATTTTAATTTTCTCCACACTCCTGATTCCAGCCCCCAAACAAATGCAATTCCTGGTTTACCTGACCAAACTCTCCACTTGGGAATATTTTTAATTTTGTGAATATTTTAATTTTGTCCACACTCCTGATTCCAGCAGCCAAACCAAGGCAATTTCTGGTTTACCTGACCAAACTCTCAACATGGGAATATTTCTAATTTCAGAAATATTTCTAATTTTGGGAATATTTCTCATTTTGGGAATATTTCTAATTTGGGAATATTTCTGATTCCAGGCAGCAAATAAACAGTTTTTGGTTTTTACCTGACCAAACTCTCCACTTGGGAATATTTTTAATTTTGTGAATATTTTAATTTTGTCCACACTCCTGATTCCAGCAGCCAAACCAAGGCAATTTCTGGTTTACCTGACCAAACTCTCAACATGGGAATATTTCTCATTTTTGAAATATTTTCTCCATTTTTTCACCCTGATTTTCAGAGAATAAATGCACATCACAAGCAGCTTTGGGACAGATTTCACTGAGTAAAATCAGATTTTTTCTGGATTTTTGAACCCTGATTTCACAGCAGAAATGCACATTAAAGCAGATTTCACTCAGTCAAAAATTGATTTTTTCTCCATTTTTTCACCCTGATTTTCACGGGATAAATGCACATTAAAGCAGCTCTGGTGGAGAGAAATGAATCTTAAATTTTCTGTATTTTGCAGAAAATCTGATTTTTTCTGGATTTTTGAACCCTGATTTCACAGCAGAAATGCACATTAAAGCAGATTTCACTGAGTCAAAAATCTGATTTTTTCTGGATTTTTGAACCCTGATTTCACAGCAGAAATGCACATTAAAGCAGATTTCACTGAGCCAAAAATTGATTTTTTTCACCCTGATTTTCACAGGATAAATCCACATTACAAGCAGCTCTGGGGACAGATTTCACTGAGTCAAAAATTGATTTTTTCTGGATTTTTGAAGCCCTGATTTTCACGGGATAAATAAATGCACATTAAAGCAGATTTCACGGAGTCAAAAATCGATTTTTTCTCCATTTTTGAACCCTGATTTTCACAGGAGAATTCACATCACAAGCAGCTCTGGTTTACCTGACCAAACTCTCCACATGGGAATATTTCTAATTTTTGAAATATTTCTAATTTTGGGACTATTTCTGATTTTGGGAATATTTTTCATTTTGGGAATATTTTAATTTGAGTCAAAAATCAGATTTTTTGTCCATTTTTGAACCCTGATTTTCACAGGAGAATTCACATCACAAGCAGCTCTGGTTTACCTGACCAAACTCTCAGTGTCTGGTTTTACCTGACCAAACTCTCCACATGGGAATATTTCTCATTTTTGAAATATTTCTAATTTTAGGGAATATTTCTAATTTGGGGAATATTTTTGAATATCAGAAATATTTCTGATTCCAGGCAGCCAAACAAACCCAGTTTCTGGTTTTTACCTGACC
Organism: Passer montanus; assembly: GCF_014805655.1. Taxonomy (NCBI): domain Eukaryota; kingdom Metazoa; phylum Chordata; class Aves; order Passeriformes; family Passeridae; genus Passer; species Passer montanus. Next base: position 85,009 of record NW_024358611.1, on the reverse strand, counting down.
AAACTCTCCACATGGGAATATTTTTAATTTTGTGAATATTTTAATTTTGTCCACACTCCTGATTCCAGCAGCCAAACCAAGGCAATTTCTGGTTTACCTGACCAAACTCTCCACTTGGGAATATTTTTAATTTTGTGAATATTTTAATTTTGTCCACATTCCTGATTCCAGCCCCCAAACCAAGGCAGTGTCTGGTTTCCCTCTGACCAAACTCTCTGCTTGGGAATATTTCTAATTTTTGAAATATTTCTAATTTGGGAATATTTCTCATTTTGGGAATATTTCGAATTTCAGAAATATTTCTGATTTCCAGGCAGCCAAATAAACAGTTTTTGGTTTTTACCTGACCAAACTCTCCACTTGGGAACATTTCTGATTTTGGGAATATTTTAATTTTGTGAATATTTCTAAATTTGTGAATATTTTAATTTTCTCCACATTCCTGATTCCAGCAGCCAAACCAAGGCAGTGTCTGGTTTTACCTGACCAAACTCTCAACATGGGAATATTTCTCATTTTTGAAATATTTCTAATTTTAGGGAATATTTCTAATTTGGGGAATATTTTTGATATCAGAAATATTTCTGATTCCAGCCCCCAAACCAAGGCAGTGTCTGGTTTTACCTGACCAAACTCTCCACTTGGGAACATTTCTCATTTTGGGAATATTTTCATTTTTTTCAATTTCCTCCTGATTTAAAGCTATTTTTCACTACCATGAGCTGGGAATATTTCTAATTTCAGAAATATTTCTAATTTTGGGAATATTTCTCATTTTGGGAATATTTCGAATTTCAGAAATATTTCTGATTTCCAGGCAGCCAAATAAACAGTTTTTGGTTTTTACCTGACCAAACTCTCCACTTGGGAACATTTCTGATTTTGGGAATATTTTAATTTTGTGAATATTTCTAAATTTGGGAATATTTTAATTTTCTCCACATTCCTGATTCCAGCAGCCAAACCAAGGCAGTGTCTGGTTTTACCTGACCAAACTCTCAACATGGGAATATTTCTCATTTTTGAAATATTTCTAATTTTAGGGAATATTTCTAATTTGGGGAATATTTTTGATATCAGAAATATTTCTGATTCCAGCCCCCAAACCAAGGCAGTGTCTGGTTTTACCTGACCAAACTCTCCACTTGGGAACATTTCTCATTTTGGGAATATTTTCATTTTTTTCAATTTCCTCCTGATTTAAAGCTATTTTTCACTACCATGAGCTAAGGATGAAATCATTTCCCACCCCCTGCTTCAGTTACAAATCTGGATTTTTTCATATGGGAAACCTGCTTAGTTGGAGAGGAAAAAAAAATTTACCTCCTCAGAACCCTCGTGATTTTATGAATGCTTAAATTTCAATTATTTCAGTATTTAAATAAAGATTTTGATTGGCACACGGAAATTAATCAAGATGAAGCCACGTGTCCCCCTTTTTTTTTTTTTTAATTTTCTCTTTGTTTTTAAGCATCAGATGAAAACCTGCAGCAGTGAAAACTCAATTAAACCAGTGGAACTGCACACACCCAGTGCCACAGATTTCCTGCCATAAAATGAGTCCCACCCTAAAAAAAACCAAAAAAAACCCCCAAAAAACCCCCCACAAAACACAAAAGAAAAAAAAAACCAACCAAAAAAAAACAAACAAAAAAAAAAAACAAAAACAAAAAAACCCACAAAAAAAAACCAAAAAAACCCCCCAAAAAACTCCCCCAAAAAAAAAGAAAAAAAAAGAAAAAATCAACAAAAAAAAAAACCAAAAAAACCCCAAAAAACCCCAAAAAACCCAAAAAAAACCCCCAAACCAGGAAGGGTTAAAAGGCAATAAAAGGATTATTCTCCAGCCTAAGCCAAACCTTTAAGTGATATTTTATTACATTCAAATGTGAGCTGTGATGACTCAGCTGGTGTTTTAACTCCTTCAGAGCCAAAATGTTAATTTTTCAATATTTATATTTAAATGTTCATTTTTAAATATCCCTCTGCGTGCAGCTGGAAAACCCCCTGGAAATAAGGTTCATAAATAAAGTTTCCTTCAAATAATTAGCAGAATTATTAAGGAATGTCGTTCCAAAAGCAGGCAATTAATCCCTAAAATATTTTCTTTTCAACCTCATCTGAATGAAGAGAGGAGAGTTTGGGCTCAGGGCTCCGAGAGGATTCTGCTGCTGTGAGAACTCAATTAAACCCAGCAGAAAAATCTCAATTCTTGGGAAAATAAAACCCCAAAGGTGGTGAGCTGCAAGCTCTGCTTTTCTGCAGAAGATGCTGCAGGGCAGATTTTATACAGAAAATGAGGAGAAAACCTCCAGGCCATCGAAGCCCCAGAGGAGCAAGGACTTCCGAGAGCAGCCTGGTGAGAACTCACCTAAAACACCAAAATTCCTCACCAGGAAACCTCCAACGACCAAAAATAAACTCAGGAAGGGGAGGGGAGGCGAGGCGAGGCAAGGCAAGGCAAGGCAAGGCAAGGCAAGGCAATCAAAGGCAAGGCAAGGCAAGGCAGGGCAAGGCAGGGGAAGGCAGGGCAAGGCAATCAAAGGCAGGGCAAGGCAAGGCAAGGCAATCGAAGGGAAGGGAAGGCAAGGCAGGGCAAGAGCGGGGCGGTGCTGCTCACCTGGAAGGGACAGGGGATGTGGTACTCGCGGCAGCGCTCCTGCACCCACGTGGTCTCCCACACGCCCCGGTAGGCCTGCTCGTAGAAGTAGCAGCCGATCACCACCAGCAGGGGCACGAGGTAGAGCACGCTGAAGACGCCGATGCGGATCATGAACTTCACCAGCTTGTCCTGGTTCTCCTTCTCCAGCGGGATCTCGATGCGCACGCGGTTGAGGGAGATGATCCCGGCCAGCAGCAGGGACACCCCCACCACCACGTAGAGGCACAGCGGCGCCAGCACGAAGTAGCGCAGCGCGTCCACGTCGTAGAGGCCGACGAAGCACACGCCGCTGATGTTGTCGCCCTCGATCTTGTTCATGGCCAGCAGGATGATGGTGAGCGTGCCCGGGATGCCCCAGGCGCTGGCGTGGAACAGCAGCGCCTTCTTCTCGATGGCCTCGCTGCCCCACTTGGGCACGGCGGCCAGGAACCAGGTGATGGTGAGGATGACCCACCAGACGCTGCCGGCCATGGTGAAGAAGTAGAGCACCATGAAGAGCATGGTGCAGGCTTTGTTGTGGGAGCCCTGCGTCACGGTGGACGCCTTGTACTGCGAGGGGCTGGAGGCGTTGCAGGCCACGCGGTCCTCCAGCAGGAAGCCGATGAAGAAGATGAGGGACACCATCATGTAGCAGACGGCGTAGAAGATGATGGGCCTCTCCGGGTAGCGGAAGCGCGTGACGTCGATGAGGAAGGTGAGGAAGGTGAAGAGCGTGGCCGAGAGGCAGACGATGGAGATGACGCCGATGAAGTAGCGGGCGAAGGACAGCTCCTCCCGGCGGAAGTACATGTTGGGGCAAGGAGGGGAGCAGTCGCGCACCCTGAGGAAGGAGTAGCCCAGCTCCGGGTCGATCTTCAGCTCGCGGGGACACCAGAAGCCATAATCCCTCTGCACGGCCATCGGTGCCTCCTCCGTGGGCTCGCCGGCCAAGTTGAGGTCAACCAGGCGAGGGTAGGGCTCGTCGCAGTCTGGGAACCTAAGGAGAGGGGTTTACAAGGAATGTACTCACGGTTTACAAGGAGTTTACAACCTCATCTCACACAGAATTCACAGAATCACAGCTTGGAAGAGACCTTCAAGATCATCGAGTCCAACCCGTGCCCTAACACATCAACTAAAACATCAAGTGTCACATCCAGGCTTTGTGAAACACATCCAGGGATGGGGACTCCACCACCTCCCTGGGCAGCCCATTCCAGAACTTTCCGTGAAAAACTTTTCCCCAATATCCAACCTGACTGTGTGCTCTGGTTCTGTCAGTGCTGCCTGGAGAAAGAGCCCAGCCTGGCTACAGCCACATTTGAGGAGCTGCAGAGTGATGAGGGCACCCCTGGGTCTCCTCTTCTCCAGGCTGAGCACCCCCAGCTCCCTCAGGGGTTCCTCTCAGGGTTTGTGTTCCCCTCTCCAGCCTCGTTGTCCCCTCTGGATGTGCTCCAGGTTCTCAAGGTCCTTCCCAAACTGCGGGGCCAGAGCTGGGCACGGCACTGGAGCTGTGCCCTCAGCAGGGCTGAGAGCAGGGGAAGGATGATCTCCCTGCTCCTGCTGGCCACACCATTCCTGAAGGATCCACAAGAATCCACAAGAATTCCACAAGAATCAGGATTTCTAGGTGTGACTTCAGACAATCCAAAAAACGAGGAATCCATCAAATTCTGCACTATGTAGTCACAAACTCATCCTGCCACACAACATCGAAACTATAAAATAAGTCTAAAAATAAAACAGGTGAGGAGCCCATTTGGGATTTAAGATTTAAGGTAAGGATGCAAAATCCATCCCAGGAAATCTGTGGATTCAAGCCTGTGGCAGCAGGATTTTAAAAACATTTAAAAACCTTTCCTAAGCAACTGCACTCGCTGCCATCAGACAGGGCAGTGGGGTGGTGACACCAAAATTCCAACTAGCACTGCCAGCAGTTTTAATAAATGGAATTAAGATGAAGACATTTGTGTGGCTGACACCAGCACTAATAAATGGAATGATGATGGAGATGTTTGTGTAAATAAAGCTCTGACTGGAGGATGAGGACTGCTGGAGTTTGAAGGAGATTGGAGCAATCACAGTAACCCATCCTCTGACTTATGTAACTAAAATAATTTTAATTGTTTTTCTCTCCAGTCCATCTGCAAACTATTTCTTCCTCAGTTTCATTAACTGTTGAAATCACAAAAAACAACAAAGCATGAAGACACTGCTTTTAATTTCATGCATGTCCTGTCTCAAACAGCTTGGAACACCACTGGGTCGTTTTTCCATAAATTTATTTGTGCGATGTAAAGCTGAACGCAGCTGTCTGCAGCTCAGCAAGGGGTACATGCCCTGCAAACAGCTTGGAGACTTCCCCCTCATCAAACCCAGACAATTTTCAGCTGATCTCACAGGCAGAAATAGGAACTCACTTCCCACCTCAGGAAATGCTGCTGGAAAGTGGGAAGGAAAACAAAACACGGCTGCGTGCGACGGAAAACGTTAAAACACCTGGATTTTACAGGCTGTAAAACGTCCTGCATGGGGTTAATTTTATCCTGAAATTTAAAAGATTAAGGAAGGGTTTTTCCCACCTGGTGCACTCCATGTCCTCGGGCCAGGAGACCCCGAACATCTCCATGAGCTTGGAGCACTCGCTGTGGGCGCGCTGGCACAGGCGGCGGCAGGGCAGCGTCACCCGCCCGTACTCCATGCACACCGGGGCGTACAGGGCACACAGGAAGGGCCGGAAATCCCGGGAGCACTCCAGGTTCACCATGGGGTGGAAGGGCTGGCAAGAAAAATTGAAAAAAAAAAAGGAGAATTCAGTAGCTGCAAGCAGCGTTTTGGCGGAATATTTCGCTTTTGTGTCATCGCGACCTGCTGGCTGTTGGGAGAAATGATCATCAGGGTGGAACTCGGGGGTTTTAGGAACACAGGGGACCATGGGGACAATGGAAATGGGGATGTTTATGTCCTCCACCTGCATTAAAATCAGTGGGAATTAGATGGATAAATCCCCCGAGGGTGGATGTGTCTCTCACTCCCAGCCTGCACGTTACGGTCGCCACGTTTCTCTTCACAGAGAAAACAACAACTTCCCAAGAAATTTCTGGGATTCATCCTCTGAACCTCAGAGGAAGAAAAAACAACTCTTATCTCATTTGCTGCTGTGCTGTTCCCAAGTGGAATGCATTGTTCACCTGAAGGGAATCGATAATTGGATTCTGTGGTTTAATTCACTGAGCAACTGAATCCAGGTTGTGTTGGGACTGGCACTGTCACAGTCACGAGATGCTGTGCTGTGGAGTCTTGGCAGATTCAGTTTAGATGTAATATAATATAATAAAATAATTAATTAGCCTTCTGATAAGATGGAGTCCTCCTCATCATTTCTCCCCGACATCGGGCAAAAACATCACCGATACATTATCCCACTTATTAAATAGTAAATATTAAATATTAAATTCCCACACAGCCACGGAGCTTCCAGGGCTGTAATCACAGTGAAGGCACAGGCAAGATGTCATTTCTTGCCCAAGCATCAGAAAGCACCGTGAAATCAAAGCCTGAAAAAATAAAAATATGGAAATAAATAACCGGTGTCGTGCTCCTGTTTTTGGGTGTCGATGAGAGCGACTCTCCTTGGAAGCTCTGAGAGAAAATCTGTCAGAGTTGGGTAAATGCAGCTGGTCTGGAGCATTCCTGAAGGATCAAGAAGGAAAAAGGAAGAGGACAGGGATTTATGGGTGATAATCCACGTCGTGGTCCAGTGTGGGTTCATTCTGCTCTTGGCTTTTGTGCTTTGTCCTTAAAAATCTCCCAAAATTCATCAATGTTTTATTCCAAATCTCTGTGGCACCTGCCACCATCCAAAGCCTCACCATCTCTTTGGATAAAATCAATGATATTCCCGTGAGAGTGGAATTAGAGAATACTGGAACACATCAGGACTTGCAATTCTGGAATAAAACAAACCCCAGAGTGGAAAAACTTCTGATTTATATTTCAAATCACAGCTCCAAGGGAAAAAAAGGTGGCTTCATCAACAGCTTTGTTCTGTATTTTAGAAAAAGTCCATTATTTGGATATCCAGAGCCCAGCAGGATTGAGGAGCAGGAATTGTAATCCCTGGAATTTGCAGCACGATAGCTGAAGCACAAATGAACCTAAATAGAAATACACATAAATCCTAAATCTTGTTACTGTGCAGCTGAAGAGGAGCTGCAGAAAGATTACATTCTCAAGCTGCAATTTCCTGAGAAGTGTTTTCAACCAATTCAGCATTTTCTTTTGCCAAACTGTGGAGCAGGAGTGATCTAACAGGTAAAAGCAGATCAATTTCTGTGACCAGAAAATCCAAGTGGAATGCATTGTTCACCTGAAGGGAATCGATAATTGGATTCTGTGGTTTAATTCACTGAGCAACTGAATCCAGGTTGTGTTGGGACTGTCACAGTCACGAGATGTTGTGCTGTGGAGTCTTGGCAGATTCAGTTTAGATGTAATATAATATAATAAAATAATTAATTAGCCTTCTGATAAGATGGAGTCCTCCTCATCATTTCTCCCGGACATCGGGCAAAAACATCACCGATACATTATCCCACTTATTAAATAGTAAATATTAAATATTAAATTCCCACACAGCCACGGAGCTTCCAGGGCTGTAATCACAGTGAAGACACAGCCAAGATGTCATTTCTTGCCCAAGCATCAGAAAGCACCGTGAAATCAAAGCCTGAAAAAATAAAAATATGGAAATAAATAACTGGTGTCGTGCTCCTGTGGTGCTTCGTTTTTGGGTGTTGATGAGAGCGACTCTCCTTGGAAGCTCTGAGAGAAAATCTGTCAGAGTTGAAAAATAAAAATATGGAAATAAATAACCGGTGTCGTGCTCCTGTTTTTGGGTGTCGATGAGAGCGACTCTCCTTGGAAGCTCTGAGAGAAAATCTGTCAGAGTTGGGTAAATGCAGCTGGTCTGGAGCATTCCTGAAGGATCAAGAAGGAAAAAGGAAGAGGACAGGGATTTGTGGGTGATAATCCACGTCGTGGTCCAGTGTGGGTTCATTCTGCTCTTGGCTTTTGTGCTTTGTCCTTAAAAATCTCCCAAAATTCATCAATGTTTTATTCCAAATCTCTGTGGCACCTGCCACCATCCAAAGCCTCACCATCTCTTTGGATAAAATCAATGATATTCCCGTGAGAGTGGAATTACAGAATACTGGAACACATCAGGACTTGCAATTCTGGAATAAAACAAACCCCAGAGTGGAAAAACTTCTGATTTATATTTCAAATCACAGCTCCAAGGGAAAAAAAGGTGGCTTCATCAACAGCTTTGTTCTGTATTTTAGAAAAAGTCCATTATTTGGATATCCAGAGCCCAGCAGGATTGAGGAGCAGGAATTGTAATCCTTGGAATTTGCAGCACGATAGCTGAAGCACAAATGAACCTAAATAGAAATACACATAAATCCTAAATCTTGTTACTGTGCAGCTGAAGAGGAGCTGCAGAAAGATTACATTCTCAAGCTGCAATTTCCTGAGAAGTGTTTTCAACCAATTCAGCATTTTCTTTTGCCAAACTGTGGAGCAGGAGTGATCTAACAGGTAAAAGCAGATCAATTTCTGTGACCAGAAAATCCTGGGAATTCTAAGGAAAAGTTTCATTTCTCCCTTACCACCTTTCCACTCTTCCAACCCTTCCCAGAAGCCTCCTGCCCTCTGCAAAAGGTTAATTTTGGGAATACAAGACACAACCATGCTATGGTATTAATGTGTTTTTTTTAAAACATCATTATTGTTTACCAAATTGATGAAATTCCCTTAATTTCTCAAACTGAAATTCAGCAATAACTTGCAAGAAGAGCAGGATAAGCTCCAGAGTTACCAACCAGGAAAAAGGCAGCAGCAGTTGGGAAATATTTACATTTACAGGCTCACGTTACTCAAGGAACTCCTCGGGTTTGGCTGGACGTGTATTTCAGATTTATTTTTATTTCTAGATTTATTGGTGAGGATTTATTGTCTACAGCAGAGTTAAATCCAATGTTTGACCACATGGATCTGAAAATTTGATTTCAGGGAGTTAAAACACCTGCCTGGAAAAGCTGGAGGTAAAAGACTTTACTTGATGGAAAGGGAAAATAAAACAAGAACTCCACTTTGATTCTGGTAAGAGTTTAACTTCCCCTCTTTTCAAAAAGCTTTGAAAATGAGAAGATTAAGTCACAACTTTATCAAGAAGAGTTCCTGTTTCCGTGCCTGCCCCAACCCCAAGGTTTTGCCTCCTGCCACTGCAAGTTTTCACAAACCTACTCCTAAATTTCCAATTCTCCTGACAATTCCTCCCCTACTTTCCTCTGACACGCCTCCCACTCAGAAAAATATTCCCAAAATTCCTTTTTTTCCTGTAGTTTTGCCTTTGTTAAAAGATCTGTTTGGTTTTGGTGGGGTTGCAGAGGCTGAACCCTTCAGGAGGAGACCTCAGAGCACCTCAAGGTGTGCAAACAGCTCCAGGTGAAGGGCTGGAGGAGGAAACTGCCTCAAGCTGTGCCAGGGGAGCTCCAGGCTGGAATTCAGAGGGAATTTCCTGATGGAAAAGCTGTTAAACATCAGAAGGGGCTGCCCAGGGAGCCCTGGAGGTGTCCAAGGAACAACACCCAGCTCTGGGCTGGTGACAAAGTGAGGATCCCTCACAGGCTGGACCCCATGATCCCAAAAATCTTTTCCAGCCTAAATGATCCTGTGAACTTTAAAATCATGAAGAGGCTGAGCTGGAGAAGAGGAGAAAAAAATCCCCAAAACCAACTCCTGATAACACAGAAAAACTGAGATTCACTCGCCCTGAGCCAGCATTTCCATCCCTCTGTAAGCACCCCAAAAATGACCCCCAAATTGTCTTCTCCTGAGACGAAAGGTCACCTCCACCTACTGCTGATGTTGTTCCCTATTAAAAATAAACACGGGGAGATGAAAAGACTCTGTTCATGCTCTTGCCCAAGGAGGCAGTGCGAGTCACGACACCGAGCAGAACAAAAGGCTCTCTGTTCCTGGGAGGTGCTTCACAAAAACGCTGCTGAACAGCTCCAGGAGGAAAAGGAAAAGGGCACGAGGAGGCCTGGCAGCCAAACTGATGGCAGTGATTCAGTGCTGGGAAATCCAAGAGAAGGAAGAGAGAAATGCTTGCTCAGGAAGAGATCAACTCTTCTGGTCCTTGGCCTTGCCACGCGGGTGTTGTGACCTTAAAGATGCTCTGGTTGCAGCCACAAAGTTCATCCTCCAAGGGATGAAACCAAAGCAGAGATGGAATATGCAGATTTTCCCCACTCTAAATGATTTTCTTAGCAATCCTCACTTCTGGTTACAAAGCAAGAGCAGTAACTCAAATTATAAGTACACCACAGAACAAGGGTTCCAATTTCAGCACTGGAGATAATAAACCAAATTATTTCATTTTACACAGACTGTTATTTGGGAAGTGGCTTTGCAGGATTGAAACCAAATTACTTGGGGTGATCTTTCCCCCGTTCTGTTTATTTATACATTCTGTTCTTTGATCTGAACAGGAAACATCCTGATAAACTCAGAGGGGGAAGGAGGGAACTTTCCTCCCCTCGGGCTCCTGGGAAGAGAGCGATGCTCTGACTCCCAATCGCTGCTGCAGTTCCCGGGTGGAAGCAGCTGCCCCGGGGCACATCCCGAGCTGCTCTTTGTCCTCAATCTCCCGGCCTTTGATGGAGCTCGCCGTTCATTAGGGAAAAAAAAATAATCGGGAGTTGTGTCTCAAAGGGCAGAACGCCCTGGAGAATGGGATCTGCTTTGGATTTAACTGCAGACAGCTCCTGCTTCCACTGAGCACTTCAGCATCCTGCTCTTACAAGCACAATCGGTTTCCTTGAGACTCGAAAAATTTATTTTCCATCATCCCAGACCCCTGTGAAGCTCCCTGGATTCCCTGGATCCTGGTGCTCACACTCCAGATGTTTGTTCCAGGTTCACACCTGAGCCGAGGAGCTGCTGGAATAAAACAACAAAATCCAGCCTCAACCCTGGAATAAAACAACCAAATCCAGCCTCAACCCTGGAGTAAAACAATCAAATCCAGCCTCAACCCTGGAATAAAACACCCAAATCCAGCCTCAACCCTGGAATAAAACACCCAAATCCAGCCTCAACCCTGGAATAAAACAATAAACTGCAGCCTCAACCCTGGAATAAAACACCCAAATCCAGCCTCAACCCAAACTGCTGCATCCTAAAGAAAATCAGGGAATGTTCTCACAGGCACAGCAGAGCACAGAGCAGGGATTTGGGGCAGGACTTGGCAGAAAATCAGGACCATTTCTGCTTTTCTATTTCCCCACCCACTGTGCCACGAAACCGAAGGTGGCAGCGAGGGGCCAAGGAGTGAGTTTGTTTCTGGAACCGACCCAACTCCACGTTTGCCTGGCACTGCAGAGCCTTTACTCTCATTTCTGAAGGCACAAGGTGACTTTGCCCCAGCCTGCTCCCAGTGCTGGGTGCCAAGGCACGTTCAGTGAGAATTCCTGGCACGGGGCACACCCCAGCTTACCTCAGCACCTACTTCCCTGGTGAGAAACTGAATTATTTTTTGAATTATTTCTGGTTTCTTGCAGCGTTACAAAGCCAAAAGGGGCACAGCTCTGGCTGCCTGTTGAGCTTTCCCCCTTCAGCATGGAATAAAGCCATTCCAAATTATCTGTATAAAGCTTTTCAATATCCCACATCTCATCATTTGATGGCAGCTGGAAAAATCCTGATGGCCATGAGGATCAGACTGACACAGCACTGCTTTAGGGGCTGGGAAGGGAAAAAAAAAATAACTTTTTTTTACCTTAGCACTGAAATAAATGTCTGCATTTAAAGAGTTACTTAAGAAACCCCAACAATTAAACAAAAGACAAGTAGTTACTGTGGGTTTAAATGATATTTTTTCCATGCTCTGGGTTGAGCTAGGCACTCACCCTGTTATTTACTGTAAAACCCAAGGCCAATTATTTAACCTGCTTTGCTCTGAGAGGGCAGCAACCATAAAAAACCATCCCAAGCTTTCTGTCTGCAGAAAGGTTAATTTCTGCAGAAAAAAAACCCAGGAGGATAAAGATGGAAGCAGTTAAAGGACAGGGAATGACATTAATCTGTGCCTGTAGGTCCAAACAGCGAAGCCATCTGCTCCTGTTCTTTAAAGATCCCTGCTGCATTTTAAATCCCAAAGTTCCTCTGGAAGAGGGCGTCCATCTGTCAGTCTGCACTTCTCCTGGACGGGGGATTTGTGCTCTGGGAGTGGGGGCTCCATTTCCATTGGCAGGGTTGGTGGCAGCTCAGAGGGTTTGGGATTGTTCCTTCCTCTCCTTGTGCCTGCTGTGATGGGCTGGGGAGAATTCCAGAGGGATTTGATCAGGGAAATCACCCACAAATAAACCCAGCACCCTCTGGACTACATTTCAGATACTGTTAAATAAAGACATTTTGCCTGGGTGAGGAAGAGACTCTGGGGCAGGAGCTTGTTGTTTTTTAAATGTTGTTCAAATGCTGGTTTTTAAACGTTGTTCAAATGCTGTTTTTCACAGGAATGACACATCCCCATCTCCTGCAAGGATGACATTCCCAGTGGGAGTGTGATCACAGCTCCCAGCCTGCTGGGAAAAGCTCCAGGGCTGCTGGCACCGTGGGGAGGGGAAGGAGACCCGCACTGAGAAGTGGAGCAACAACAATCTTCTCCCTCTCCCTCTCATTCTCCTCCTTCTCCTTCTCCTTGTCCTTCTCTCTGTCCTTCTCCCTTCTCCTTCTCCCTTTTCTCCTCCTCCTTCTCCTTCTTCTTCTCCTTCCTCCTCCTCCCTCTCCTTCTCCTCCTCCTTCTCCTTTTCCTCTTCCTCCATCTCCTTCTTTTTCTCCCTCTCCTTCCTTTTTCTTCTTCTCCCCTTCCTCCTCCATCTCCTTCTCCTCCTCCCTCTCCTTTTCCATCCTCTCCTTCCCCCTTTCCTTCTCCTTCTTCTGCTCCTCCTTCTCCTTCTCCCTCTCCCTCTCCTCCTTCCTCCTCCCCTCCTTCTCCCATCCCTCCTTCTCCTTCTTCTCCTCCCTCTCCCTCTCCTTCTCCTTCCTCCTCCCCCCTCTCCTCCTTCTCCTTTTCCTCCTCCTCCATCTCCTCCTTCTCCTTCTCCCCTTCTCCTTCTCCCCCTCCTCCTCCCTCTCCTTCTCCTTCCCTTTCTTCTCCTTCTCCTCCTTCTTCTCCCTCTCCCTCCATCTCCTTCTCCTTCCCTCTCTTCTCCCTCTCCTCCTCTTTCCTCTTCCTCCCTTCTCCTCCTCTTCCTCCTTCTTCCTTCCTTCCTTCCTTCCTTCCTTCCTTCCTTCCTTCCTTCCTTCCTTCCTTCCTTCCTTCCTTCCTTCCTTCCTTTCCTCCTCCTCCCTCTCCTTCTCCTCCTCCTTCTCCTTTTCCTCTTCCTCCATCTCCTTCTTTTTCTCCCTCTCCTTCCTTTTTCTTCTTCTCCCCTTCCTCCTCCATCTCCTTCTCCTCCTCCCTCTCCTTTTCCATCATCTCCTTCCCCCTTTCCTTCTCCTTCTTCTGCTCCTCCTTCTCCTTCTCCCTCTCCCTCTCCTCCTTCCTCCTCCCCTCCTTCTCCCATCCCTCCTTCTCCTTCTTTTCCTCCTCCCTCTCCTTCCTTCTCCTTCTCCCCTCCTCCTTCTCTTCCTCCCTCTCCTTCTCCTCCTCTCTCTCCTTCGTCCTTTTCCTTCCTTCCTTCCTTCCTTCCTTCCTTCCTTCCTTCCTTCCTTCCTTCCTTCCTTCCTTCCTTCCTTCTTGCCGAGCAGAGGAGGAAAAGCTTTTGGTGGGATTTGCTCAAGGATCTGACACCGACTGGATGGAATTCCCAGCCAGATCAGTTCTTCAGTGCTCAAGGAAAAAAAAGGAATTTCCATAAATCACAAATGGGATGGAAAATACAGATAAAACAGCCAAAACTGCTTGCCACTCCCTTGGAATTCTGGAATAAATGCCCTGAAGATTTCTCCAAGAAGGAATCACCATCCTGCCTTCCCTGGCTGCACTCGGGACCAGCAGCTCCTTGGGAATTGGTTAAATGAGGGAATTTGGCTGAATTTTGCTCCTAGGAAAAGAAATCCCCCCTAAATCCTTCAAGGAATGATCCTGGAATATCCACACAATTTCTGCCCAAATTAAACCCCAAAAGTACTCAGGGGATAAAATGATGCATGTCCGTGGAAATTCCCCAAAAAAGGGTTTTTTTGGTGTTGGGAAGGAGCAGAGCACGGCCCTGATCCACTCCAGCAATACCCATAAAAAACGTGATGCAAACTGAAGTGAAGAACATCATCTGTGGGATTAAAGTTGTACAAATGATTCTGGATAATGAACAAAACGTGCCTGCAATAATATTTTAACAGCTGTGCCTCAATCCAGCACTGTTAAATCCATATTTCACGTTGGATGGGAGAGAAAATTTACACCTTTGGGCCTCAAAATTCAGGATATTTCACAGAGAAATGATTTAAATGTATAATTTAGAATTAAATTCTAATACAGAGATTGTATTTTTTCCCCTCATGCTGGCGTTCCAGGCAGGCTGCACTGCCAGTCCAGGACACTGAGCTGGTTTTTTTGGTGGAAACAATTAAAAATAAAATAATTCAGGATGGTTTTCTGCACAAAGTCTGTCTCCCTGAATGCTGGAATCACAGAATCCTGGAGTGGTTTGGGTGGGAAGGGACCTCAAAGCTCATCCAGGTCCAACTTTGACACCTCCCACCACCCCCAGGCTGCTCCAGCCTGGCCTTGGACACTTCCAGGGATGGAGCAGCCAGGAATTCTCTGGGAATTCCATCCCCACCCTCAGGGAAGGAATTTATTCCTCATTTCTCTGCATTTACTGGAGTAGGATCCATCCAAATCAATCTGCTCCACCACCAAACCTCAGCTGGGCAGCACCTCCCATTTAATTCCAAATTTATTCCACCACAGCTTTTCCTTCCCCAAGAATAATTATTTCACAATTTTTAACTCCAGACTATTTTGTTTTTGAGGATTCTCAGGGTCTGGAGATTATTTTCAGCCAATTTCCAACAGCAGAAAAGTAAAGCTGCAGCACTCAGCCCTCTTCCCATGCATTAATTGGGAAGATGTGGCCAGATTATGACAAAATCCAGATTTTACTCAGGAAAACCTGGAAATTTACCTGGAATTTTGGGTGGAAAACTAAGAGTGTTTCTCTCAGTGTGCCCTGGGGCTCCAGACAAAATCATCCTGAACTGTGAGCAAGCCAATAAAGTCACTACAGAAATACAAAGTGAGCTTTAGCTGAAGCTCAGGAATAATTTCCCAATTTTGGGATCAGCCATGGAATTCTCCCAACGTGCCACCTGCACAGCTGGACACAAAAACCAGGAAATGAGGTTGGTTTGGGGGAAAACTTCCGTTTTTAGAATGAGATTTTCCTTTTTTTTCATGATTATAATTCTGCAGCAAGCCTGTAGGCTTTGAATAAACACTGGCTGAATTTATTGGATTTATTTTTAATTTTTCAAAGAAATTGTCCATCCCAAAATCGATTTCTTTTACCCAATCAAGGAACTACAAACAGGCCTCTCCATTCACCAGACAACAATACAGAACAGAAAACCTGAGACTGAGAACGCCCCAATTTACTCCAACGGATTAAACGCAAATTAATTTACGCTTCCAAATAGGGGAACTAAGATAATTAGTGGGCGACTTCGATTTTTAAACTCCTATTTCTAGCAAACATGTGCGAACACAGCAGCTGTAAATTAAAATTTCAGATTCATCAGGCAACACTCTGCCTTCCATTCAGTGCCGAGTTAATGAGGTCACAGCTGAACGCCACAGGGGCAAAGAATTCCAAATAATTGCAATTGTATCCCACTTTTCCACAGCTGTTATCCACCAGTCCTGAAATCCTCATCAAAACCATCAAGCTGAGGGCAAACCCAAGCCCCTGATTTGATTTTTGCAGTTAATAATTCACCAGATAAATATTGGAAGGGATTCCCACGGTGCCTCCATGTATTTGTTTCTGCCCTAAAAGGGGTTTTTTTAGGGCTCTCAAAATAATTAATGAATGTTTTGCCCTCAAAAGTGCAGGATTTTCTCCCTGTTGAGGCTGGGGGTTTGTTCCCAGCTCTCTTCTGTACCACGGGCAGAGTTTTGGGGGAAATCTCTGGAACACTCACAAGCAGCACGAGCCCAAACAATAATTAGTAAGAGAGAGGAAAAAGATGATCATCCTGAACTGTGAGCAAGCCAATAAAGTCACTTTAGGTGAGGTTTAGCTGAAGCTCAGGAATAATTTCCCAATTTTGGGATCAGCCATGGAATTCTCCCAACGTGCCACCTGCACAGTTGGACACAAAAACCAGGAAATGAGGTTGGTTTGGGGGAAAACTTCCGTTTTTAGAATGAGATTTTCCTTTTTTTTCATGATTATAATTCTGCAGCAAGCCTGTAGGCTTTGAACAAACATTGGCTGAATTTATTGGATTTATTTTTAATTTTTCAAAGAAATTGTCCATCCCAAAATCGATTTCTTTTACCCAATCAAGGAACTACAAACAGGCCTCTCCATTCACCAGACAACAATACAGAACAGAAAACCTGAGACTGAGAACGCCCCAATTTACTCCAACGGATTAAACGCAAATTAATTTACGCTTCCAAATAGGGGAATTAAGATAATTAGTGGGCGACTTCGATTTTTAAACTCCTATTTCTAGCAAACATGTGCGAACACAGCAGCTGTAAATTAAAATTTCAGATTCATCAGGCAACACTCTGCCTTCCATTCAGTGCCGAGTTAATGAGGTCACAGCTGAACGCCACAGGGGGGGACGGGGGCAAAGAATTCCAAATAATTGCAATTGTATCCCACTTTTCCACAGCTGTTATCCACCAGTCCTGAAATCCTCATCAAAACCATCAAGCTGAGGGCAAACCCAAGCCCCTGATTTGATTTTTGAAGTTAATAATTCACCAGATAAATATTGGAAGGGATTCCCACGGTGCCTCCATGTATTTGTTTCTGCCCTAAAAGGGGTTTTTTTTAGGGCTCTCAAAATAATTAATGAATGTTTTGCCCTCAAAAGTGCAGGATTTTCTCCCTGTTGAGGCTGGGGGTTTGTTCCCAGCTCTCTTCTGTACCACGGGCAGAGTTTTGGGGGAAATCTCTGGAACACTCACAAGCTTCACAAGCCCAAACAATAATTAATAAGAGAGAGGAAAAAGATGATGCAACTGCTCTGCAGAGGAGAATTCCCAATTATTTCCCAGTTAAACAGAATAAATAAAAGTAAGAATGTGTGGATGGACCCCTTTTTGAAGAGTAAATTACCTAAAAATGTCAGGATGGGGATGGGATGTCCTGCAGGTGAGAATGGAAAGGGGGAAATCAGGGAAAGCAGGAAAGGCTGCACGGAATTCCTCGAGGTGGGAAAGGCAAGGGCAGTGGCTTTTCTGGCTGAATCACTCCAAAATCCCACAAAAGTGTCCAAAAGGCTGGGAAGGGAAGAGCCGAGCGGGGATGAAGGGCAGGGATGGGGCAGCAGAGCGGGGAGGAGGCTCCGAGCATCCCTGAACCCTCAGCCCTCCCCTCCCTCCCTGCTCCCGGCTCAGGGATGAGGCACAGATCAAAAATGTTCTTTTCTGCTGGCTCAGCTCCTGCCAGGACACCCCAAAGGCAGCGAGCCCCCTCCGTGACCCTGGGACCTTCCAGGCAGCCCCTGCGAGGTGGGAGGGGAGGCAGAGGAGAGGTTTGAAAAGCCTGGAAGTTCGGAATTCCCAGACAAAAGAGCCCTGCCTCCCGTGGTGCCAGGGAAAAGGGCCGCTGGAGATGGAGAATTGGCTTTTTTTTGTGTGTGGTGTTGCTTAATGAAGGTTTTTCTGAGGAATGGTGTGCTAAAGGAAAAGGAAAGAAAATGTCTTAGCCACGAGATTTGGAGGAGAGATTCCCAAATAATTCCTTTTTCTTGGACGTGAGGTAAAGAAGAATTGGATAATCTGGCATTCAAAAAGGCACCTGAAAGC
Source organism: Passer montanus (assembly GCF_014805655.1). Taxonomy (NCBI): domain Eukaryota; kingdom Metazoa; phylum Chordata; class Aves; order Passeriformes; family Passeridae; genus Passer; species Passer montanus. The sequence goes on along the minus strand of NW_024358611.1, from coordinate 67,304 downwards.
AAAGTGATTTCCCTGTCCCTTAATGCATTTACACCAAACCTTATAATTTATCACATTTGGAAAACACTCAGATGAAATGTTGCCATCCCACGATATTTTTGTTTCCTTGCTGGTTTTTTTCCCTTTATTACCGAAATCCAAGGTATCTTTATCTTTAATAAATCCAACTTTATCACCTCATTATCCCCTGTGGTTCCACCTCCGGGTTGAACCTGCACTTTGGGGGTTAAAAGGTGGAATAAGGAGGGGAAAATGAATTCTCAGGGGCAGGGATTCAGCTCTGCTGGTTCTCAAGGACGTGCAATTCACCCACTCCCCCACAAGGCACAACGCAGATAATTGACAGTCTGATTGGGTTCCTTATGGAGTGGAAAATATGGAATACGTGTGAGTTTTCAGCGAGAAATGTTAAAAACATGAGGGATGTTTTTAGAGCTGAGGGGGGGAAATGACAACCAGAGTTGTGTCTCCCTGAACTCATAAATTTATAAAGAAAGATGTTTCTGCTCGCTCAGCGCCACGGACACGCCAACTTTTGTCCTACAAATCAAGAAACGGGGAATACAAAGGAGTTTACAAATGGAAAGCAACTTTCAGCAGATACATTTCGGGCTGCACAAAGATGGAAGCACAAGGAGCCTTCCTGCCCTCGTTCCAATTCAGATTCAGCAGCCCTTTGTGCTTCTCTTTTCAGATTTCCCTCCCCGTTTCCATGGGAACCCCCGGCTGGATGGAGGGATGGAGCAGGAGGGAGCGAGTCAAAGGGCAGCATTTGGCTCGGGATGCCAACCTTTGTCCCCCCACAAAAGGGGGGTAACCATAGGGACAGCTCCGAGAGGAGCCGGGGGGGAATCCCGGCCAGGATCAAGACGTGGGAGGGAAATGGGAAAGGAGGTGCTGAAAACGCGGTGCCAGGGCTTTCTGAAGTCTTAAAAATAAAGCAAAATGGAGAAAACTTGAAGGGTTGAGCATGCAGCTTCGTGCTGGTTCTGTGTCTGTTAATTGCATTAAATTGGGTGATGGGAGATGCCAGAGAAAATGGGAAGTGACTCCCAAATCCAGCAGGAGAATTGAATATTCTCCTGGAAAATGCTGATAATCCCCTCCAGGTGTTTTGTCAGTCTAGGAGAACTGCACCTCATCCATCTACCCCATAAAGCCAGAAATAGCTGCTCCATAAAAATAAAAATAAAATAAAATAAAAATAAAAATAAAAATATGGCACTATGGCACCTTCTGATTATTGCACCTCGTAAAAGGAGGACGAGCCCTGTGAAACCACAGAGAGGAAAACTTGTTGTGTCTTCAGCACGAAGAGCAGGGCGTGTAAAAGCAGCAGGTGGTTTATTGAAGATAAAAATAACCACAAAACCCCAAAAAACAACAGCAAATTCTTCACGCCGTGCTCAGTTCATGTGACTGCCGGATGTTCTTCTGAATGTCAGTTTGGGGAGAAAATGGACAAATTTGGGGAATAGCACAAAGCTCCTCCAGAGGAGGTCACAGCAAGGGCTGGAATTCCCAGGGAAGTGGGAGGATCCCTGGAAGTGTCCAAGGAAAGGCTGGAGCAAGCTGGGAGAGTGGAAGGTGTCCCAGATCCATAAAAACCATCTGAGCTTCCTCTAAACTCACCAATGTCTCCCAAAAGAAAGGAAAATGCAGCCAGGCCAGCAAGACAAATGTTTCTGACAGCTGCTCCTTGGGGGTGAAGTTGTTCCAGATTTATTCCTTGTCTCACTCGGGTGTGGTTTTCCCTCTGGATCCATCCATGCTGTAACTGGAAGCACCATCAGGCACCAGGAAAAGCAGGGAAAAGCCAATTTCCAGCACAAAAAGCACATCCCAGCCAAGCCAAGCATTATTCATTGCCTATTTTCTGCACAAAAACCACACAAAGGTGGGAAGGAATATCTGTGACCCCGCAGTGGGCGAGGCTGCTAAAATCCAAACCAAACATTCCCAAACTGCTCCAGCAGCACCACATTCCCTGGCACCTCCATCTACATTTGCCAAGCTCCAGCTCACGTGTTTTGTTATTTAACCATTCCAAATAAATGTTTGTTCCACCTTCCCCAGTGATTCCCCCTCAAGGCTGCAGCAGCTGCTGCAGAAGGAGGCACAAGCAGAGCCATCTGCCTCCTGACCCTGATAAATCCCCTGGGAATACATCCTGATTGAGACGTGCAGCAGTGGCTTTCAACTGAATCTTTACAGAAAAGCCTTTTTTTTTTTTTTTTCCCTTATGTTTGCACTAAGCCATTAAGGCTTAACTTGGTTCTCCCATTTCAGCTCGGATGGGAATTCATCTGGGATTCAAGGAAATGTCTTTTTTTTTTTTCCCCCCTATATTTGCACTAAGCCATTAAGGCTTATGGGAATTCATCTGGGATTCAAGGAAATGTGGATGGGGGGGCAGAGCTCATCTGGTTTGGCATTTTAACAACACCCCAAAACCTTCATTCTCTTCTTTTTTAACTCTCACTGCCACAGTCAGCATTTTAAAAACACTCATCTCGTTCTCATTAATCAATATAAAAGACTAAAAATCAGTATTTCCTGAATTATTCCTTGGAGAACAGGTGTTAGGCAGGGTGGAAAACTCAGGGTTTGTCACACTGTGATTTTGTTTCAATATTTGGGCACTGGGGATCTCCAGGCAGGAGTCTGAGCCCTGGTGTGCTCTGTGTTTGCCTCAGAAGGAAATCTCTTTTTGCTGTTGGTGCTTCCAGGCTGCCCAGCCCTGCTTTCAGGGACTGAAGGAACATTTTTTATGTTCCATGTGGTTGTTCCATGCAGGAAGGATCCATCCCACCTGGAAATGCCAGCAGGGACACCTCCCACTGTCCCAGGCTGCTCCAACCCGCCCCTGGACACTTCCAGGGATCCAGGGGCAGCCACAAATTCTCTGGGAATTCCATTCCAGGGCCTCACCACCCTCACAGAGAGGAATTCCTTCCCAAAATCCCACCCAATCCTCCCCTCTGGCAGTGGGAAGCCATTCCCTGTGTCCCCTCAACTTTTGGAATTACCACGTCCCCAAACACAACTCACACAGCAGCAGCAGCAGCCCCAGAATTTATTTTATATTTTATATCTATTTTATAAATAACAATTAATAAATCATCTGGAATAAATTCCAGAATTTATTCCTGATTATTTATTCCTGGGCATGACTTTGTCTGGCTGAACTGCTTCCAAAGCTTCCCAAAGATTCCTTTTCCCTTTTTTTCCTCCAGCCTCCCCCAATCTCAGAGCAGGACCATGGATCACAGAGCCCAGGGTTTTATCTGAGTGAAAATTTTTTTTTATCACCTCCCGTGGCTGCTCCTCCTGTCCAAACAGCCAAAATTATTCCCTGCTCATGGAATTTGCAATGTTCACTCAGAGCCCACTGGATTTTCCTGTGAAAGGGATGCAGCTGATGGCTCTGACACGAGGCACTGCTCCCTCAGGAATCTTGGTTTACAGAATTGTCAGATGTGATCATTTTTGTACAAAACCCGCTCGGTTTTGTACAGCTCTGGTTCTTCCCAAATGATTCCTTCCCTTCCCACCAAGGATTTCAGCTCTCCATGGCATTCCTGCCCTTTGCAGATGGAGCCTGAAATGCTGCATTTCACACAGCCATCAGATTTATGTGCCTGAGTTCCAGGAGTTTGGGAGGCACAACTGAGGAAATCAGAAAGCCAAGGAGAGCTGTGAAATTTGGGATGTGGTGAACAGGGAAGGCACAAGAAGAAAAGGAATTAAGGGGGTCAGAAATTAAGGATTTCCCACTCTAAGTTCTCCCCAGCCTTGGGGATTTTTAGGAGAGAAACCTGTCCCACCTCTGCTGGAAAAATTCCTCTTGTCCCAGATGCTGAGACTGAGCTGGGAATAAATCCAGCCATGCCTTCTGATGATGCCATTTTAACACACTCTGGTTCTTTTCTAACTAAAAAGAAAGGTGAGAAAATGGACCAAGACTCCAAAGGCAGCAAGGGCACACAGACCTTGCAGCTCTGTGAGCACCAAAACAGGCAAGAAAGCACTAAATCTGAAAAATCAGATCTAGTTGGATCTTCTGTGGCAAATTCACTTTTAAATATTCCAAAATTCCATTTGGGGGGTTTATTTATATCAATGCCCGGGTCAGCACACAAGTGGAAATCACACTGTGCTCTTCCAACTTTTTTCCCCTCATGCTGCAAACCCCAAATCAACTTCAGGATAACCCAATCCCTCAATTTTCCCTTTTTTTTTTTCATCTCCTGGCCAACCCAGCTGCATCCTGAGGCCTTTGGGGAAGGGAGATTTTATCCTTGAGTTTTTACCCCTGAGATTTTATCCTTGGGTTTTTACCCCTCAGTTTTTATCCCTGAATTTTCACAGGGAAGATGGGAATGGAGGGCAGAGGAAGAGCCATTATCTCCCTGGCCATATGGTGACTGCACCAGCTCCTTCTCAGAGCCTCTGACCTCCAGTTGAATCCCAAAACCCCTCAGGTTCAGCCCCAGCCACGTCTGGCTGCTGTCCCTTAAAGCCCCTTTGATCCCCCACCATCATTTGTGGGGTCCCATAAAACAACAGGGTGAGGAGGAAGAAGTGCTGACAGCTTACTTAATTCAAAAAGCTCATTTAATTCAATCACCAAATTAAACTGCTTTTCTTCATCTGCGACAAAAGCTGTCGTGGAATGGCTTCGACAGGGCACCAAATTCCACGTTTTTCTGACCAAAAAGTTGGCTCACAAAGGGCAGAAAACCCCACAGCTCGCTGCTCCTGCAGCCAATCCTTCAAGGCCAAAGGAATGAGGAGGGGAAAAAGGGGAAAAAATTCTTTGGAGCAATGAGAATCCCAGAGATGGGAAAACATCGGGGATTTCAGGTCAGCTCCCTGCGGGGCAGAGGGGAAATTGGATTTTTTTGGCAGCTCAGGATTTATGGGACACGCAGGTCACAGCATCCTTGGGAATACGTGGGAGGGCATTTCTGGGGAGGAATATTTGGGAGGGGAGTTTTGGAGGGAATTTTGGGAAGGAATATTTGGGAGGGAATATTTGGGAGGGAATATTTGTGAGGGAATATTTGGGAAGGAATTTTTTGGGGGGAATTTTTGAAGGAATTTTTGGGAAGGAATTTTTGGGGAGGGAATATTTGGGGGGGAATTTTTGGGAAGGAATATTTGGGAGGGAATTTTTGGGAGGGAATTTTGGGAAGGAATATTTGGGAGGGAATTTTTGGGAAGGAATATTTGGGAGGGAATATTTGGGGGGGAATTTTTGGGAGAGAATATTTGGTGAGGGAATATTTGGGAGGGGATTTTGGGAAGGAATATTTGGGAGGGAATTTTTGGGAGGGAAGTTTTGGGGGGGAATTTTTGGGAAGGAATATTTGGTGAGGGAATATTTGGGAGGGGATTTTGGGAAGGAATATTTGGGAGGGAATTTTTGGGAAGGAATTTTTGGGAAGGAATATTTGGGAGGGGAGTTTTTGGAGGGAATTTTTGGGAAGGAATATTTGGGAGGGGAGTTTTTGGAGGGAATTTTTGGGAAGGAATATTTGGGAGGGAATATTTGGGAAGGAATTTTTGGGGAGGGAATATTTGGGAAGGGAGTTTTTGGGAGGGAATTTTTGGGAGGGGAGTTTTTGGAGGGAGTTTTTGAGGAGGGAATATTTGGGAGGGAATTTTTGGGGAGGGAATTTTTGGGAAGGAATTTTTGGGGAAGGAATATTTGGGAAGGGGAGTTTTTGGGAGGGAATTTTTGGGGAATTTTTGAAATAATTCCCATTTCATTCCCTGCTGTAGGCAGGTAGGATTGGTGCTTATCCTCTGCCAAAAGCACCAAGATCCTTCAGGAATATTTGGGAAGGAATTTTTGGGGAATTTTTGAAATCATTCTCATTTCATTCCCTGCTGTAGGCAGGTAGGATTGGTGCTTATCCTCTGCCAAAAGCACCAAGACCCTTCAGGAATATTTGGGAATAAAGGGAGATCTACAGAAACCCTTCCCTGGGGAGGGGGGGAGGCTGTGGGACAGAATTCCCGGGGGATTCGTGCCTGTCCCACCCCTGCAGTGTCCCAGGCCAGCCTGGGGCAGGGGAGGTGCCCGGCTGGAACTGGAGCAGCTCTGATCTTTCCTTTATCCCAAAATTTCTGGGATTCCCTGATTTTGCTGCTTCTCTAACCTGATGGTGTGACTTTAATATAATTATGACAGAATTACATCAGCTTAAAGTCTGAAAAATGCAATTTACCTGATTTTTTCACGAAATAATCAGTAATTTTTTAAGCAATCAGCAGTATTGGAGGAGAAGCCCACTGAATCTATTGATGACAGGACAGCAGCTACAATAATTCTATTTTTGTTTCACTGCACCCTTTTCAGCACAAACCAGCTGAATTTTTCTTGGGTTTTTAAATTTTTTTAATTTTTTTTTTTAGTCAGGAACTGCTGTGCAAAACAAGATTTACAAAGCCTCCCCTCCAGTGCACAGAATGAATCACCCTGGTTGAGTTTCTCCATTATTTTGTGCTCACAGCAACCAGGGAGAAGGACTTGGAGAGCAGAAATGTTCCCAGAAAATGAACATTTAACAGCATTTGAGTGCTGAGTCATTAAATAACAACACCTAAAAAAGCCAAATAATAAAAATATTTTCTCTTCTCAAGCAGATATTAAAGTGCAATCTAAGTTAATACAAAAAAAGGGGAATATATTTATGAAAATATGTGGATTTTCAGTCTTTTTTTTTTCTATTTTTGTTTCACTGCACCCTTTTCAGCACAAACCAGCTGAATTTTTCTTGGATTTTTAAATTTTTTAATATTTTTTTTTAGTCAGGAACTGCTGTGCAAAACAAGATTTACAAAGCCTCCCCTCCAGTGCACAGAATGAATCACCCTGGTTGAGTTTCTCCATTATTTTGTGCTCACAGCAACCAGGGAGAAGGACTTGGAGAGCAGAAATGTTCCCAGAAAATGAACATTTAACAGCATTTGAGTGCTGAGTCATTAAATAACAACACCTAAAAAAGCCAAATAATAAAAATATTTTCTCTTCTCAAGCAGATATTAAAGTGCAATCTAAGTTAATACAAAAAACGGGAATATATTTATGAAAATATGTGGATTTTCAGTCTTTTTTTTTGGTTCCAAAAACTCTGAATTGGGGGAACTGAATCTTGTTAAATCTTTGTTTTCCTCACAGCATTCACCTTGACTCAGAAGGGCCCACAATCCATCCTTAAAAGCTGATTTACCCCCTTAAAAGCTGATTTACATCCTTAAAAGCTGATTTACATCCTTAAAAGCTGATTTACATCCTTAAAAGCTGATTTTTTTTGGCAAAAAGGGAGTGTTGAGCACTGAGGATGGCTTTGGTGTGAATTGCAGCCTTTTGTGCCGGGGAATTCCTGCTTTGAACTCGAATTTTTGCACTCAGAGGGCAGAGAAGCAACGCTGAGCCCTCCTCAGTTCCCCTCTCCCAGGCAGAAAGCTCCCACAAAAATCGGGATAATTGCTCCAGGATTGCTCTGGCTCCACGGAATTATTCCTTTCCAAAAATGGGTTTGAAATAAAAATTATGTTTTTTACAGTTGTGTGAAAGCATGGGTTTAAGGTGCGACAAAAAGGCTGAAAAATGAGCAGGATTTTGGCCATTATCAGGGGGAAAAAAATGGGATTTTAAATCATAAATGGTGTCCACACCCCGGGGGATGTGCCCTGGAAAAGGATGAGGTGGGGGAAAAATGAGAGGGGAAGGAAATTCAAATTATCCCAGGAATGAAGCAGCAAAATCGCAGGGAGGAAGGGCAGTGCAGGGAGAAAGGTGGAAGGGGAAAAGCCTGGGGTACAAAAAGTGAGGATCCCAACCCCTCAGGAGGGTTGGATTCCAGGAGAACCCAAAGGGGGAGGGAAGGAAAGCAGCAAAAAAGGGTTTAAAATGGGCTGGAGAATGAAGAAATGAATGAAATAATGAAATGTCAGCGTGGTTTGGGTGGGAAGGGGCTGAAACCCCAGCCCTGAAGCTCCAGCCCCTCCTGGGACAGGCGCAGGGAGGCTCGGGAGTCTGGGCTGGGGCCTCGGACCCGCCGGGCCCGGTTCTGCAACACAATTCATCCCTTTGCTCTATTTTGTGACTAAATTCATCCCTTTGCTCTATTTTGTAACTCAATTCATCCCTTTGCTCTATTTTGTGACTAAATTCATCCCTTTGCTCTATTTTGTAACTAAATTCTCTGCTTTGGATGGATTTCATAACTAAATTCACTGCTTTGGATGGATTTCATAACTAAATTCTCTGCTTTTGATGGATTTCATAACTAAATTCTCTGCTTTGGATGAATTTCATAACTAAATTCTCTGCTTTGGATGGATTTCATAACTAAATTCTCTGCTTTGGATGGATTTCATAACTAAATTCTCTGCTTTGGATGAATTTCACAACAAAATTCACTCATTTTGCTCAATTTTACAGTAAAATTCACTCATTTTGCTCTATTCCACAATAAAATTCACTCCTTTTGCTCCATTTTATAACAAAATTCACTGCTTTGGATGAATTTCATAATAAAATTCTCTCCTTTTGATGAATTTCATAACTCCAGTTTATAACAAAATTCACTCCTTTTGATAAATTTTGCAACAAAACTCAACTAATTTTGCTCTATTTCACAAGAAAATTCCCTCCTTTTGCTCCACTTTACAACAAAATTCCCTCATTTTGCTCCACTTTACAACAAAATTCCCTCATTTTGCTCTATTTCATAACAAAATTCACTCATTTTGCTCTATTTAATAACAAAACTCAACTCCTCTTGCTCCATTTCACAACAAAATCCACTCATTTTTCTGAATTTTACAACAAAATTCACTTCTTTTGCTCTATTTCATACCAAAATTCCCTCCTTTTGCTCCATTTCACACAAAATTCCCTCATTTTGCTCTATTTAATAACAAAACTCCTTTTGCTCCATTTCACAACAAAATCCACTCATTTTTCTGAATTTTACAACAAAATTCACTTCTTTTGCTCTATTTCATACCAAAATTCCCTCCTTTTGCTCTAATTCACAACAAAATTCCCTCCTTTTTCTCCATTTCACCACAAAATTCCCTCATTTTGCCTATTTCACAAGAAAATTCCCTCATTTTGCTCCACTTTACAACAAAATTCCCTCATTTTGCTCCACTTTACAACAAAATTCCCTCATTTTGCTCCACTTTACAACAAAATTCCCTCATTTTGCTCCACTTTACAACAAAATTCCCTCATTTTGCTCTATTTCATAACAAAATTCACTCATTTTGCTCTATTTAATAACAAAACTCCTTTTGCTCCATTTCACAACAAAATCCACTCATTTTTCTGAATTTTACAACAAAATTCACTTCTTTTGCTCTATTTCATACCAAAATTCCCTCCTTTTGCTCTAATTCACAACAAAATTCCCTCCTTTTTCTCCATTTCACCACAAAATTCCCTCCTTTTGCTCTAATTCACAACAAAATTCCCTCATTTTGCTCCATTTCACTCCAAATTCCCTCCTTTTGCCCCATTTCACACAAAATTCCCTCATTTTGCTCCATTTCCCACCAAATTCCCTCCTTTTGCCCCATTTCACACAAAATTCCCTCATTTTGCTCCATTTCCCACCAAATTCCCTCCTTTTGCCCCATTTCACACAAAATTCCCTCATTTTGCTCCATTTCCCACCAAATTCCCTCCTTTTGCCCCATTTCACACAAAATTCCCTCATTTTGCTCCATTTCCCACCAAATTCCCTCCTTTTGCCCCATTTCACACAAAATTCCCTCATTTTTCTCCATTTCACCCCAAAATTCCCTCCTTTTGCTCCATTTCACTCCAAATTCCCTCATTTTGCCCCATTTCCCCCCAAATCCCCTCCTTTTGCCCCATTTCACACAAACCCACCCTTTGCTCCAGGTATCACATCTGCACCCCACCCCAAGGCACACCCCAGCCCACGCCCGCAGCTCCCCCAAGGAAATTTTAGGGAAAAAAACCTCAATTTGTACAAAACCCACCACACTGAATTCCATATCCTCCACACAAAGATAATATTTGTATTGTTGAACCAGAACAATGGGATTCAGGTTTGTGCTGTCGGGAAGAGCAGTCCAGGATGAAAAACCAGAATTATTCTTTCATTTCTCACAGATTTATCCATAAAGCTTCACAGGCACTTCAAAAAACACAAATAAACCAAAGCTGCACAACGGAATTTGGAACAGGCTGAGAGCAAGGATTTGATTAATATTCTGAATTTTCATCATTTTAATCTCACCACAGAGTCCCTTAAAATTCTGAATTTCCATTCACTTTAATCTCATCAGAGAATCCCTTAATAACCTGAATTTCCACTCATTTTAAACTTATCACAGAATCCCTTAATATTCTGAATTTCCATTCATTTTGATTTTTATCACAGAATTCCTTAATATTCCGAATTTTCATCACTTTAATCTCATTACAGAGTCCCTTAATATTCTGAATTTTCATCATTTTAATCTCATCACAGAATCCCTTAATAACCTGAATTTCCATTCATTTTAATCTCATCATAGTATCCCTTAATATTCTGAATTTCCACTCATTTCAATCTCATCACAGAATCCCTTAATAACCTGAATTTCCATTCATTTTAATCTTATCATAGTATCCCTTAATATTCTGAATTTCCACTCATTTCAATCTCATCACAGAATTCCTTAATATTCTCAATTTTCATTCATTTTAATCTCATCACAGAATTCCTTAATAATCTGAATTTCCATTCATTTTAATCTTATCATGGTATCCCTTAATATTCTGAATTTCCAAGCATTTTATTGTCACCACAGAATTCCTTAATATTCTGAATTTCCATTCATTTTGATTTTTATCACAGAGTCCATTAATATTCTGAATTTTCATCATTTTAATCTCATCACAGAATCCCTTAATATTATGAATTTCCACTCATTTCAATCTCATCACAGAATTCCTTAAAATTCTGAATTTCCATTCATTTTGATTTTTATCACAGAATCCCTTAATATTCTGAATTTTCATCATTTTAATCTCATCACAGAATACCTTAATATTCTGAATTTCCATACATTTTATTGTCACCACAGAATTCCTTAATATTCTGAATTTCCATTCATTTTAATCTCTCTATAGAATTCCTTAATATTCTGAATTTTCATCATTTTAATCTCTCCACAGAATCCCTTAATATTCTGAATTTTCATCATTTTAATCTCATCACAGAATCCCTTCATATTCTCAATTTCCACTCATTTTAATCTTATCATGGTATCCCTTAATATTCTGAATTTCCATTATTTTAGTCTTATCACAGAATACCAAGTGAGGAAACTCCTTGGGCAGGATGAAAAACACTGAAAAAGCCTTGAATAAATCAGATTTCAGGTATTTAAAACAACAAGCACACCCAGGGCATTTCCCACCCAGTGATATTCAGTTAGGCAGAACCTGTAGCCATGAGATATTTTGATATTTAGGGTTAAATTTCAATTATTCATTACCTTGATTTTTTTTTTTCCCCTCCCACTTTGGATTCTCTTATTATTGGTGAAGGCTGAAATTCAATAGATGAAGATATATTTATGAAAATAATAAATATATATGAATGGGAAATATGTAATAAATCAATATGAATACAAATAAATATGGATTTGTGAAGAAATCAGGTTTACCTCCATGGCCAGAGCTGCTGTTTGCATCAATATTAATTCAAATAAATATGGATTTATGAAGAAATGATAAATTTTACCTCCATGGCCAGAGCTGCTGTTTGCTGGTCATAGTGGTTGGGCATGAAGGTGGGGTTGGAAATATGGAATAAATCAATAAATATATAGGTAAATAAATAGGTATACCTATTTATTTAATACCTATAAATACCTATTTATTTAATACCTATAAATATAGGTAAATAAATAAATAGGTAATAAACAAATAAATATGGATTGATGAAGGAAATCAGGTTTACCTGCATGGCCAGAGCTGCTGTTTGCATCAACATTAATACAAATAAATATGGATTTATTAAGAAATCAGGTTTACCTCCATGGCCAGAGCTGCTGTTTGCTGGTCGTAGTGGTTGAGAAGGTTGGCCATGAAGGTGGGGTTGGAAATATGGAATAAATCAATACAAATAAACACAGATTTATGAAGAAATCATAAATTCTACCTCCATGGCCATGGCTGCTGTTTGCTGGTCGTAGTGGTTGGGCATGAAGGTGGGGTTGGAAATACAAATAAATCAATACAAATAAATACGGATTTATGAAGAAATGACAAATTTTACCTCCATGGCCAGAGCTGCTGTTTGCTGGTCGTAGTGGTTGAGCAGGTTGGGCATGAAGGTGGGGTTGGAAATACAAATAAATCAATACAAATAAATATGGATTTATGAAGAATTCAGGTTTACCTGCATGGCCAGAGCTGCTGTTTGCATCAACATTAATACATATAAATACGGATTTATGAAGAAATCACAAATTTTACCTCCATGGCCAGAGCTGCTGTTTGCTGGATAAATCAATATTAATACAAATAAATACAGATTGATGAAGAATTCAGGTTTACCTCCATGGCCAGAGCTGCTGTTTGCTGGATAAATCAATATTAATACAAATAAATACAGATTGATGAAGAATTCAGGTTTACCTCCATGGCCAGAGCTGCTGTTTGCATCAATATCAATACAAATAAATATGGATTGATGAAGAAATGACAAATTTTACCTCCATGGCCAGAGCTGCTGTTTGCATCAATATTAATACAAATAAATATGGATTTATGAAGAATTCAGGTTTACCTCCATGGCCAGAGCTGCTGTTTGCTGGTCGTAGTGGTTGAGCAGGTTGGGCATGAAGGTGCTGTTGTAGGGCAGGTCCTGGCACATCCTGAGCACGATGGGCTCGCAGGAGAACAGGCTGTGCCCCGCTGCGGGGCACCCCCAGAGCCCCAAAAGCCACAGGGAGCACAGTGCCCACCCCACAGCCATGCTGCCAGCCCAGCACATCTTCCAGCTCCTCGTGGATCCCGAATTTCCTTCACCAAAACATTCCCAGGCTTTGCTGGTGGTTCCTCCCAGCTGGAAGAGTTTCTGTGCTCAACATCCTCGGCTCGATCCAGGCAGCTTCCAGGAGAAATCTTCTTTTTTTAATCCACTCTCATGAATTCAATGTTGGGATTTCAACCACATTCCCACACTGTGGAGCCCATGGTGACAGCGCAGCGCTCCAGGGGCTTCCTGCTTTTTTTTTGTTTTCCTGGAAAACCTGGAGCACAAAACACACCAGAGAGAAGCCACTGAGAAACCTGGAAATCCCTGAAAATATTAAAATATTTTACCTCAGCTCCTAAGCTGGCAGTCAAGTTCTCCTACAAGGTCCTTCTGGGAGTGATAATTCTGATTTTTTTTTTAATTTCTGGAGCAGATTAATGGAAGGAAAGCTCCCAAAATGGTGAAAACATGGGGATCATGCAGATGGGGACAGGATATTTTTAGAAAACCCCACACCTCCAGCCTGGCCCCACTGAAACCAGGCTGGCTGTGACTCAGTGCCACCGATAGCATCTCGCTCCCTGAGTGCTGAGGAATAATTCTCAAACAAAAACACAAATCCAGCCACCAGCACCACCAAGGCCACAAGTCCCAGCTCGCCACCGGCCTGCCCAGGGAGCTTTGGCCAGCTGGGCTCAAATGTGGCATTTTAATCTTTTAATCTGCTTTTTTTTGGTGGTGTTGTTGTTGTCCCAAACCCATTTTAATTGCACACAGCCCCAACAATACAAAATAAAATCCATTTTTAACAATAATTTTGTCTTGTAATGGTAAAATTTGCAAAATCCAGCTTCAAAACAGATGATTTAAAGTGAATTGTTGTTCAAGAAGTAACAGAAATTTAGAAAACCCCAAATATTCCCAAGCACAGATCTGAACAGATTCCCAACCTTGAGAAAACAGAGTTTTTCCTCAGAAAAAGTTTTTCCTTCCTGCCTGTAGTGAGAGATAGGAAGGATTTAATTACCAGACACGTGCTGTTCTTCCCATTTTTATTTACACAGGCCCATCTCATGGTCAGAAAAATTAAGGTTTTAAACCCTCAGTGCAGTTTGTGGCTTGCACTGGATAATCTTGAGATGTTCCTTCCAACCTAAACAATTCTGGGTTTTTCTGTGAGAGGGGAAAAGGGTTTGGCAGGAGCTTTTTGGAGACAGGCTGGTTAAAAACAAACATGCGAAGAGGTGGTGGGGGGGAAAAAAAAAAGACCAAGCTGCTAAAGAAAACCACGTTAAATTCAGTTTATTGACAGCTTTGCTTTCACAGGCTGCTTCTCCCTCTCAGTGGCTGAAATGAGGGAAAAAATAGAAACAGGAGAAGCTCCAGAGCCAGGAAAAACAAACCAGGAGCCAAAAAAAAAAAAGGGAAAAAAAGAACTACCTACACACGATGATATGAGCTTGAAAAGTTGTGTCCTTCTGATGGAAAAAATGGAATTTTTCAGGTTGAGTTTTCAGTAATTTGGGGGCTCTGGGCTTGAAAAGTTGTGTCCTTCTGATGGAAAAAATGGAATTTTTCAGGTTGAGTTTTCAGTAATTTGAAGAAGAAACAAGGAGCTGAGCTGGCCCCACCTGCCAGGGAGCACATCAGGAGTCACAGAAAAAGCAATTCCTGCTCGGTTTTGTGAAGTTCCCTGGCAGAAAATTTGGAAATAAATGGTCCCTTCCAAGCCAAAGCAGCCCGTGACCCCACGCTGGACAAGGTGCTTAAATCCCCTTGGGATCCATTCCCTTGGGTTTAACATTTTAGTAACAGTCCCCCCCAAAAAAACCCCCCCAAAAAAGTTTTTTGAGTTTGTTGGCATCCTCCAGAACCCTGAATTCACAATTTTTCTTTTGTTTCTCCTAAATTCACTCCAAAGGATTTTATTCCCCATTTTGAGTGAGGTCACCTCCCAGAATGGATGAGCAAGGGATTTTTCTTTTTTCTCTTTCTTTTTTCTCTTTCTTTTTTCTCTTTTTCCTCTTTCTTTTTCCTCTTTTTCCTCTTTCTTTTTTCTCTTTCTTTTTCCTCTTTCTTTTTCCTCTTTCTTTTTCTTTTTTCTTTTTTCTGTAATTGAGGTGTAATGGCAGTGATCTGTAAAAAAACCTGCCCAAAAAACCTTCAGAAGCAACCTAAGAGGAACTGTGCTCACACCACTTAGAGGATGCACCACAAAAATTGGGCCAATCCAGGTCAGGATGTGGAGTTTTGGGAAAAAGTCCAAGAATGCTCCATGGAAATCGTATGAAATGATTTCTCTGACACAGAAAACAGCAGGATCCAAACACATCCAGCTCTCCTGTGCCTCCCCCACAGCCTCAAGCTGAAGAAAACTCGCAAAAATAAAGATTCAATGAGCCACAAAGAAAAAAAAAGCAGAAAAAAATTTCCTATTTAAATAGAGTAGCATAAATAAAATTAAGACTAAGTCCAAGAATGCTCCATGGAAATCATATGAAATGATTTCTCTGACACAGAAAACAGCAGGATCCAAACACATCCAGCTCTCCTCTGCCTCCCCCACAGCCTCAAGCTGAAGAAAACTCGCAAAAATAAAGATTCAATGAGCCACAAAGAAAAAAAAAGCAGAAAAAAAATTTCCTATTTAAATAATTGAGTAGCATAAATAAAATTAAGACAGTATTTTTAGGAGGAGGGAAATCACACCAAAACGGACAACCCGGCCCTGGGCAAACTGCAAAGATTTTGTGTGAAATGAGGCAAAAAGAGGAGGATTCCCTTGCGAGAGGAGCCCGTGCAGGATCCATTAATTGGTGCAGACAGACGGGTGCTGTAACGAGCAGCCCTCGGTGCCAGGAGAGCTCCTCACCACAGATCCAGTTGGTGCACTCTTTGTTCAGCCTCTGCGAGGAGGTTTTGTGGTTGTTTTGGTGTGTGCAGAGAAACAAAACACTCTCGGTGACACGGGTGGTGAAAGGAGGAGGGGAGGCCTCTCCTCCCACCACAAGAAAACGCAGCTTGGTCCTGTGGTTGTGGATTTTTACATTCTTTATCAGCAGGAGAAGCCCATCCAATTCTTGCTGCTTCAACTGTCTTCATTAAGACATGCACAGACAATTATTACAACCAGTGAAAATCATGAGGAGAAAGGGTTGATTCCCACAAGGAGTTGTTTTTTTTTTTCAAATACTAAATATCAAAGTGCCTCGGGGAGCAATGAGGAAAAAGAAAAAAACTCATCGGGCTTTAGAATGAAAGGATGGGATTAATTCCCAGTTATCTATCCCAGGGAAATGGGGAGTTAAAACAAGAAACCAGACTCCTCCTAGAGGAGAGGAAAATGTCCTCTCAGCCATTCCCCACCCAACTCTGACCCTGAGAAAGGAGAGGAACTCATTCATTGCACTTCCCCAGCCACAAAAGGAGAATAAATTATTCTCCCAACTCCATTCTAATGAATTACTCAGAGGGAAGGAAACTCCAGCGCTGTTCCACTCCTGCACCACGCCGTAATCCCCCACATCCCCCACTTCAATTAGGAGCAAATAGGGAGGATGCAAAGGCAGAAACAACCCAGTCATTTTCCCGTGACTGTCATGGAATCGTGCAATGGTTTGGCTCGGAGGGGGCTGTAAAGCCCATCTAACCCGCACCTTGGGCAGGGATGGAGGGACAGGTCTGTCCCCTCTCTCCGCGTGTCCCTATTCCATGGGAAGGGCCTGGAGAGGGAAATGCTGCAGCTCCCCGGCAGGGGAAGCAGCCAGGCTGCCGGAAAGGCTCGAGGAACAAGTGCAGCGGCGGCACCAGCATCCAGCATCCCTCCCTCCATCGCTGCACGGCCGAAGGGGCGGTGAGGCTCCGGCACACCCGAGCCCTTGTGAGGGGCAATTGAGGCACCCGCATCCCCGAGCCCTCAGTAAAGCGCGGTGACACTCCGGCTCCCCTGAGCCCTCAGTGAAAGGCGGTAAGGAACCGGCACCCCCGAGCCCTCAGTGAGGGGCAGTGAGGGGCGGTGAGGGACCGGCACAGGGGGGATCCGGGGAGCGCACGGACAGAGCCCGAGCCCTCAGCGGAGAGCATTGAGGCACCCGCATCCCCGAGCCCTCAGAGAGGGGCGGTGAGGCTCCGGCTCCCCCGAGCCCTCAGCGGAGGGCATTGAGGCTCCAACACCACCGAGCCCTCAGCGAGGGGCGGTGAGGCTCCGGCACACCCGAGCCCTTGTGAGGGGCAATTGAGGCACCCGCATCCCCGAGCCCTCAGTAAAGCGCGGTGAGACTCCGGCTCCCCTGAGCCGAGACTCCGGCTCCCCTGAGCCCTCAGTGAAAGGCGGTAAGGAACCGGCACCCCCGAGCCCTCAGTGAGGGGCGGTGAGGCTCCGGCATCCCCCGAGCCCTCAGCGAGGGGCGGTGAGGCTCCGGCTCCCGCGAGCCCTCAGCGAGAGGCGGTGAGGAACCAGCACACCCGAGCCCTTGTGAGGGGCAATTGAGGCTCCGGCATCCCCGAGCCCTCCAGCAAAGGGCGGTGAAGCTCCAGCATCCCCCGAGCCCTCCAGCAAAGGGCGTTGAGGCTCCGGCACACCCGAGCCCTTGTGAGGGGCAATTGAGGCACCCGCATCCCCTCCCCGGGGCCGCCGTGCCGCACTACGGCACGGGGAGCCCGGGCCAGCATCCCCGCCCTCACGGGGAGCGGATCCGGCCCGTTCCCGGCGCTCAGGGCCGCCATCCCCCCGTCCTCCGCCCGCCCGCCGAGCGCAGCACCCGCATCCCCACGCTGCGCTGCCGGCCGCAGGGCGCTGGGCGGCCGCCCCGCTGCACGGCCGCCGACGGCGGCGGCGGCGGCAGCGCCCGGCCACGCCCCACGCGCGACCACGCCCCCCGCGCCATCGCGCCCCGCCCACTCCCCGCCGCCCAGCCAATCAGAGCGCGGCGGGCTGGTTGCTAGGTAGATCGGAACCCCCGGCCGCTCTAACCCCGCCGGGGGGCTCCGATTGGCTGGCGCCCCCCGCGGTTGCCATGGAGACGGGATGCGGACGGGCGGGGGGGAAGAGGCGGGAGCTGATTGGCTGGCGCCGCCCCCCCCAGCGTTGCCATAGCGACGGGATGCGGACGGGGAGGAGGAGGAGGAGGAGGAGGAAGAGGAGGAAGAGGAGGAAGGTGAGAGGACACGGGGGGACACTGAGGGGCTGGAGCGTGTCCAGGGAAGGGAGCGGAGCTGGGAAGGGGCTGGAGCCCCAGGGATGGCTGAGGGAGCCGGGAAGGGGCTGAGCCCGGAGCAGAGGAGGCTCGGGGGGGACCTGGTTTAAAAATTTCATTTTTAAACAATTTTCAAAATTTCATTTTTAAACAATTTTCAAATCCCAGCTCGTGCCGGAGCCAGGGGAGGCGCTCCCAGTGGTTTCCGAGTGAAATCCTCCTGCTGCTAGAACCATTCCCATCTCCTGCCCTGTGAACCTTCGTGTTTCCTTCACACCCAAATTTCTGGGATCCTCCCATCCCAACTCTGACCCTTTCCTGGGAACTCTGGCCATTTTTCTCTTTTTAACCCTGTACAAACTCACAAAACTTGGGTTGTTTTTAGTGGTTTCCGAGTGAAATCCCCCCCCTGCTCGCACCAATCCCATCTCCTGCCCTGTGAACCTTCGTGTTTCCTTCACACCCAAATTTCTGGGATCCTCCCATCCCAACTCTGACCCTTTCCTGGGAACTCTGGCCAATTTTCTCTTTTTGACCCTGTACAAACTCACAAAACTTGATTTTTTTCCCCCAAATCTCTTTCGCTTTATATTTTCATTCATATTTACCACACCTGCCACCTGCCCCTACATTTCCTTTTCATTTTTTTTTTTACAATGAAAATATAATTTTTAATGACAATGAAATGTCATTTACAACGAAAATTTTTAATTTTAATTTTTTTTTGGCCATCGCGTTCCAATATTTTTTTCCTCCCTGTGCGACAAAACATTTCCCTGGTGTCGGATCCCTGTGATCCTGTCCCTGGCTCCTGGAATGTTTTGGGACCCGAATTTCCAAGAAGGAGCTGGAGCAATCCCTGGAATGTTGTTTTGGGCAGCCAGCCCCAAAATGAGGAATTTTGCAGAAGAAAAGTGAAGATTTGGTGAGCAGCCTCTGGTCCCGGCCCCGCCCAGAATTCCTGCTGCTGTTCCATGGAAAAAGGGGGAGCTGGATGGGTTTAGGTCCCTTCCGTGAAGGAGCTCCTGAGGGAGCAGCGAGCCCCGGCTTTGAGGAATTCCACAAAATATTCCAAAATCCGGATAGTCCAGGCGGTCTGGGGCTTCTGCAGCTTTGTGGGATTATTATGGAGTGATGGAATTGTGGAATTGTGGAGTGATTGAATTATTGAATTAATTATGGGATGGTGGAATGATGGAATTATGGAATTGCGGAATGATTGAATTATGGAAATATGGAAATTTGAGGAATTCCACAAAATATTCCAAAATCCGGATAGTCCAGGCGGTCTGGGGCTTCTGCAGCTTTGTGGGATTATTATGGAGTGATGGAGTGATGGAGTGATGGAATGATGGAGTGATTAAATTAATTATGGGATGGTGGAATGATGGAATGGTGGAATTAATTATGGAATTATGGAATGATGGAATGGTGGAATTATGGAATGATTGAATTGTGGAATTATTGAATTAATTATGGAATGATGGAATGGTGGAATTGTGGAATGATGGAACTATGGAATTATGGAATGATGGAATGATTGGAATTATGGATTTATGGAATGATGGAATGTTGGAATTATGGAATTATGGAATTGCGGAATGATGGAATGATGGAATGGTGGAATGATGGAATTATGGAATTGTGGAATTAATTATGGAATTATGCAATGATTGAATTATGGAAATATGGAACGATGGAATGATGGAATGTTGGAATGATGGAATGATGGAATTGTGGAATTATGGAATGATGGAATTGTGGAATGATTGAATGATGGAATGATGGAATTATGGAATTGTGGAATGATTGAATTATGGAATGATGGAATGATGGAATGATGGAATGATGGAATGATGGAACGATGGAATGATGGAATTATGGAATTGTGGAATTATGGAATTATGGAATGGTGGCATTATGGAATGATGGAACTATGGAATTATGGAATTGTGGAATGATGGAATGATGGAATGATGGAATTGTGGAATTATGGAATGATGGAATTGTGGAATGATTGAATGATGGAATGATGGAATGATTGAATTATGGAATTATGGAATGATTGAATTATGGATTTATGGAATGATGGAATTATGGAATTATGGAATTATGGAATGATTGAATTATGGAAATGTGGAAATATGGAATGATGGAATGATGGAATGATGGAAATATGGAATTATGGAATGGTGGAATTATGGAATTATGGAATTATTGAATTATGGAATGATGGAATGATGGAATGATTGAATTATGGAATTATGGATTTATGGAATTATGGAATTATGGAATGATGGAATTATGGAAATATGGAATGATGGAATGGTGGAATGAAGATTGTCCCCAGATCCTGAACTTTCACACGGACCTCTCCCAGATCCCGAGGTTTCAGATTGTCCCCAGATCCTGAACTTTCACACGGACCTCTCCCAGATCCCGAGGTTTCAGATTGTCCCCAGATCCTGAACTTTCACACGGACCTCTCCCAGATCCCGAGGTTTCAGATTGTCCCCAGATCCTGAACTTTCACACGGACCTCTCCCAGATCCCGAGGTTTCAGATTGTCCCCAGATCCTGAACTTTCACACGGACCTCTCCCAGATCCCGAGGTTTCAGATTGTCCCCAGATCCTGAACTTTCACACGGCCTTCTCCCAGATCCCGAGGTTTCAGATTGTCCCCAGATCCTGAACTTTCACACGGCCTTCTCCCAGATCCCGAGGTTTCAGATTGTCCCCAGATCCTGAACTTTCACACGGACTTCTCCCAGATCCCGAGGTTTCAGATTTTTCCAAGATCCTGAGGCTCCAGACAGAATTTCCCAAATCCTGAAGTTTCACACAGACTTTTGTTAGATCCTAGTGTCAGAATTTTCCCAGATCCTGAAGTTTCAAACAGACTTTTCCCAAATCCTGAACTTTCAGACAAATTTTCCCCAGATCCTGAACTTTCAGACTTTTCCCAATCCTGAACTTTCAGATTTTTCCCAGATCCTGGATTTTCACACCGATTTTTCCCAGATCCTGAAGTTTCAGACTCCTCCCATATCCTGAAGTTTCTCATTTTTCCCAAATCCTGAACTTTCAGACAAATTTTCCCCAGATCCTGAACTTTCAGACTTTTCCCAAATCCCAAAGTATCAGATTTTCCCAGTTCCTGAATTTTCACACAGATTTTTCCCAGATCCTGAAGTTTCAGACTCTTCCCAAACCCTGAAGTTTCTCATTTTTCCCAAAACCTGAGGTTTCACACAGACTTGTCCCAGATCCTGAGGCTTCAGACTTTTCCCAATACCTGAATTTTCAGACAAACTTTTCCCAGATCCTGAACTTTCAGACATTTCCCAGATCCTGAGGTTTCAGATTTTCCCCAAATCCTGAACTTTCACAGAAACTTTTCCCAGATCCTGAACTTTCAGACTTTTCCCAAATTCTGAACTTTGACAGACTTGTCCCAAATCCTGACATTTCAGACTCCTCCCATATCCTGAAGTTTCTCATTTTTCTCAGATCCTGAACTTTCAGACAAACTTTTCCCAGATCCTGAATTTTCAGACTTTTCCCAAATCCCGAAGTTTCAGATTTTCCCAGTTCCTGAACTTTCACACAGATTTTTCCCAGATCCTGAATTTTCAGACTTTTCCCAATACCCGAATTTTCAGACAAACTTTTCCCAAATCCTGAACTTTCAGACTTTTCCCATATCTGAACTTTGACAGACTTTTCCCAGATCCAGAAGTTCCAGATAGAATTTTCCCAGATCCTGAAGTTTCACACAGACTTTTCCCAGATCCTGATCTTTCAGACTTTTCCCAAATCCTGAAGTATCAGATTTTCCCATTTCCTGAATTTTCACACAGACTTTTCCCAGATCCTGAACTTTCAGACTTTTCCAGTTCCTGAGGTTTCAGATTTTCCCCAGATCCTGAACTTTCACAGAAACTTTTCCCAGATCCTGAAGTTTCAGACTTTTCCCAAATTCTGAACTTCGACAGACTTTTTCCCAGATCCAGAAGTTCCAGATAGAATTTTCCCAGATCCTGAAGTTTCACACAGACTTTTCCCAAATCCTGAGATTTCTGACAGACATTTCCCAGATCCTGAAGTTTCAGACATTGATCTAATCCTGAACTTCCAGACTTTTCCCAAATCCCCAAGTATCAGATTTTCCCAGATCCTGAACTTTCACACGAATTTTTCCAAGATTCTGAGGTTTCAGACAGAATTTCCCAAATCCTGAACTTTCAGACATTTCCCAGATCCTGAAGTTTCAGACTTTTCCCAGATCCTGGATTTTCACACAGATTTTTCCCAGATCCTGAAGTCAGACTCTTCCCAAATCCTGAAGTTTCTCATTTTTCCCAGATCCTGAACTTTCAGACAAATTTTCCCCAGATCCTGAACTTTCAGACTTTTCCCAAATCCTGACCTTTCAGACAAACTTTTCCCAGACTCTGAACTTTCAGACTTTCCCCAGTTCCTGAAGTTTCACATTTTCCCAAATCCTGAACTTTTAAACAGACTTTTCCCAGATCCTGAAGTTTCACACAGACCTTTTCCAGATCCTGAGCTTTCAGACTTCTCCCAAATCCTAAAGTTTCTCATTTTTCCCAAATCCTGATTTTTTAATAAATTTATTTCCCAAGCATGGAGAGAAAAATGCAACTTTTTTTTTTTCTTTTTTAAATTATTTTTGGAGGTTTTTTGTGTTTGGTTTTGTGTCTTATTTTTGGGGGTTTTTTTTTGGTAGTTTTTTTGGGGGTTTTTTATGGTTTTTTGGGGTTTTTTTTTGTCTGTGTGTATTTTTTTGTTCCTTTTTTCCCCTCATTTTTCAGGGTTTTTTTGGGTTGTTTGTTTGTCTATTTTAAAAATATTTTACTGACTCCATAATAACTTCAGAAAGGGAGGACAAATTAAGCAGAAAATCGACGTTCCCAGACAAATCCTGCAGTGAATTTTGAATATTAATCCATTGAAATAAAGAGAAATTTTACCTGGGGAAGGAACGGGGGTCTGAGAGCAGCTACAAAAATCCTTTTTTTGGGTGGGTTTTGATGGATTTGGGTTCAGCACGGGCTGGTAACTCAGTATGGGATTTAATTCATGGATTTGCCTTTTTTTGGTCCCAAAAATCCCATTATCCATCCTTCCACTGTGAGGCTTCCGAGTGATTTGAGGTATTTAGAGAAAAAAAAAAAAAAGCAGAATAAATAAATGCAGGAAATGGAGATTTTTTTAATGTGATAAAGAAATTATTTGGTTTTCAGGCAGCTTAAGGTGAGGAATTATCCTGCAGAATCCAACTGCAGAAAAGAAGATTAAAGGGAAAAAAAATTCCTTTTTCCTATTTTTGGGCAGGGATTTGTGGAGAAATTGCTTTGTCTGGACAAAATTCACACATTTGGTGTCCCAAAAATGGGGGATTTTGGGAGGTTTTGGTGAATGTGTGATTTGGGGGATGTCTGATAAATCCATATTTCTGGGGATTTTGGTAAATATCTGATTTATTTGATGGAAATTCCTGCAAAAATCACGGAAAAAACCTTTGGGATCACCAAGTCCAACCGTGGTCTGCAATTTTTTTGGGAAAACTCCCAAGAATTGTGAAAAGAATAATTATTAACACTTGTGATGGGGAAAAACCTTAATGATGAATTAATTATGGATTAATGAGGAATTATTTATGAGGTTCCAGTGGGAAATCCCAAAATCCCAGAAGGGTTTGGGGTCGGAAAAGAATTTAGGGACAATTCCCCCTCTCCAGGTTTTTCCCACTGGTTCTTGGGCATTTTAGGATTAAACTTCACGGATGTTGTGGTTACACAAAATAAAAAAGCTTCAAGCAACCTGAATTTCAGATTGTTTTTCCATTTTGTGTCGTTTAGGTGCTATAAAAGCATTGGATTCCTTGCTAAAATTCTGATTTTTTCCATGCAAATGAAGGAATGGCACAGGGATAACGTTCATATTTCTTCCATAAAATCATTGAATTCCTTGATAAAATTCAAATTTTTTCCATGAAAATGAAGAATGGCACAGGGATAAGGCCCATCTTTGTTCCATTGAATTCCTTGTTTAAATTCTAATTTTTCCCATGAAAACAAAGGAATGGCACAGGGATAACGCCCATCTTTTTTCCATTGAATTCCTTGTTAAAATTCTAATTTTTCCACAAAATGGAGGAATGGCACAGGGATAACATTCACATTTCTTCCATGAAATCATTGAATTCCTTGTTAAAATTCTATTTTTCCATAAGAATGAAGGAATGGCTCAGGGATAACGTCCATCTTTGTTCCATTGAATTCCTTGTTAAAATATTATCATTTTTCCATAAAAATGAAGGAATGGCACAGGAATAACGTTCACATTTCTTCCATGAAATCATTGAATTCCTTGTTAAAATTCTATTTTTTCCCATGAAAACAAAGGAATGGCAGAGGGATAACGCCCTTTTTTTTTCCATTGAATTCCTTGTTAAAATTCTAATTTTTCCATTAAAATGAAGAAATGGCACAGGGATAACGTTCATGTGTCTTCCATGAAATCATTGAATTCCTTGTTAAAATTGTATTTTTTTCCACAAAAATGAAGAATGGCACAGGGATAACGCCCAGCTTTGTTCCATTGAATTCCTCGTTAAAATTCTAATTTTTCCATGGAAATAAAGGAATGGCACAGGGATAACGTTCATGTTTCTTCTATGAACTCATTGGATCCCTCGTTAAAATTCTAATTTTTCCATGAAAATGAAGAATGGCACAGGGATAACGCCCATCTTTGTTCCATTGGATTCCTTGTTTAAATTCTATTTTTTCCCATGAAAATGAAGGAATGGCACAGGGATAACATTCACGTTTCTTCCATTAAATCATTGGATTCCTTGCTAAAATTCTATTTTTTCCATGAAAATAAAGGAATGGCTCAGGAATAACGCTCACATTTCTTCCAGGAAATCATTGAATTCCTTGTTTAAATTCTAATTTTTTTCCATAAGAATGAAGGAAGGGCTCATGAAAAACGCCCACCTTTGTTCCACTGAATTCCTTGTTAAAATATTATCATTTTTCCATAAAAATGAAGGAATGGCCCAGGGATAACGCCCACCTTTGTTCCATTGGATCCCACATTAAAATTCCATTTTAAGGGAATTTAGAGCAAATTCACCTTTTCCTTTTTCCGTTTCCAGGCTCCGGTGAAGGAGGATCCCCCCCATGGCCTTTGCTCCCCCCAAATTCCCGGCTGGCTCCCAGCTCCGCCTGAGCTCCTGGACCCCCCTCAACCACCGGCTCATCAACGACAAGGCAAGCTCCCAAAAAAACCTGAAATTCCCCAAATTCAGGGAATCACAAATCCCTGAAATTCCCCAAATTCAGGGAATCACAAATCCCTGAAATTCCCCAAAATTCAGGGAATCAGGGAATTCCTGAAATTCCCCCAAATTCAGGGAATCACAAATCCCTGAAATTCCCCAAATTCAGGGAATCACAAATCCCTGAATTTCCCCAAAATTCGGGGAATCTCGGAATTCCTGAAATTCCCCCAAATTCAGGGAATCACAAATCCCTGAAATTCCCCCAAATTCAGGAAATCAGAGAATCCCTGAAATTCCCCCAAATTCAGGGAATTACAAATTCCTGAAATTCCCCCAAATTCAGGGAATCACAAACCCCTGAAATTCCCCAAAATTCCCCAAAACGGGAATTTATGGATGGATGGAATGGGAATTCATGGATGGAATGGGAATTCATGGATGGAATGGGAATTCATGGATGGAATGGGAATTCATGGATGGAATGGGAATTTATGGATGGATGGAATGGGAATTCATGGATGGAATGTGAATTTACGGATGGAATGGGAATTTATGGATGGAAGGAAAAGGAATTTACGGATGGAAGGGGTGGGAAAGCAGGGAGAGATGGGATGTGTGGGGAATGAACCGAACAGGGAGTGGTGAGACTCGGAGCTGGTCCAAGGTGGAAACGTCCAAATTCCACGGTTGGGAGCAGAGCTGGGGGTTTGTGGTGCCCTGAATTTGCTGCTTGACGGATTTTGGGTAATTCTGGGGGTGCTGCTTTGGTAGCTCCTGCAGATTTTTCTGGATTTTCGTGGTAGGAGTTCCAGAATTCCAGAACGGTTTGGGTTGGGAGAAGCACAAATCCCACCTCATTCCACGGGCAGGGACACTTCCACTGTCCCAGGCTGGCCTTGGACACTCCCAGGGATCCAGGGGCAGCCAAAACTTCTCTGGGAATTCTATTCCAGGAATTCCACAGCCAGGAATTCCTTCCCAAATCCCATCCATCCCTGCCCTCTGGCAGTGGGAAGCCATTCCCTGTGTCCTGTCCCTCCATTCCTTGTCCCCAGTCCCTCTCCAGCTCTCCTGGAGCCCCTTTCGGCTCTGGCCCAGCTCTCCCAGCCTGGATCCATGGGAATTCTTCTCTCCCGGACACGCAGCCATGGGAGGTGCCCCAAAAACTGAACTTCCCACCTTGTTAATTCATTAATTTCATTAATCCTGAAATCCTGCAGGGATTCAATCCCAACCCAGAGCAGCTGTGGCTGCCCCTGGATCCCTGGAAGTGTCCAAGGCCAGGCTGGACGGGGCCTGGAGCAACCTGGGACAACAAAAGGTGTCGGGGACGGAACTGGATGAGCTTTAAGGTCCCTTCCCACCCAAACCATTCCATGATTCCATGGCTGATTTTAAAGGCAGGATCACCAGGAGGGAAAGGCCAAAGTCAAGGAGGCAGAATCAGGAAATCCCAAATCAGGAAATCCCAGATTCAGGAAATCCCAAATCGGGAAATCCCAGAATCAGGAAATCCCAAATCGGGAAATCCCAGAATCAGGAAATCCCAAATCAGGAAATCCCAGATTCAGGAAATCCCAAATCGTTCACGCTCACAAAACCAGGGATGAAATCCCAGCTACTCCAGAGTGAGGACGAAGCAAGGGCAGGACTGGAATTTGGGAGAGGATTTGGGCAGGAATTCAGGATTTGGGCAGGAATTCAGGTCTGAGGCAGAGGAGCCTCTCTCCAGTGGCACTTGGAGCGAAGGATGGAGGGATTTTCCAGCCACTTGAGCATCTTAAACCCCCTGAAGCCGTGGATGTGAGACAGCAGATCCCAAAACCCTCCCGGAGCACTCCAAGGTGTAGCTCCAAGGCCTTGGAGCAGAGGACATGATCATCACACCAAACTGGGGCCGTTCTGTCGCTAATTAACGCTCCCAAGTGCCTGGAGAGGCAGAACTTTGGGAGAGCCTCGGCTCAGATGTGCCTCCAAGAACGCCGACAGCAAATCCGCGCCTGCCTTTGATCCAAGGCCACAAACAGCTCCCTCCTCCTGGAATCCTCCAGCCCAAATCTCAGATCTCCGACTGCGCATCACCTCCCTGGGGCAAATCCTTTTTCCAAGTTCAGCTTCTTAGCTTCGTTAGGGTTTTTTTTGGGTTTTTTTTTTCCAACGTCCCTCACAAAATAAAACAAATGATAATTGCCAAGGCGCAAATAAAAGAAACGTCATTTCCCAGCCCTCGGCGGAGCCGCTCCTGCTGGTGTTGTGGTGTGTTTCTTACACGTTAGCCTGATGAAGTTGTAAATTGGTTCGTTCTGTGTCCCCCTTTAGCTGTAAGGGTTCTGCCTCGGTTCTCCTTGAGTTTCTTTCCTCCCCGTTGCCATTGACAACAAACGCATCAGTTCCTCAGTCCCTCCCTGGTGCCCTGTCTGTCACTCGTGGCCCATCCTTTCCATCTAGAACCTTCCAGCCAGGGCATCGAGTGATTGGCTCAGGGCCAGGGTCCCGCCCCACACCTTTCCCTATTGTTTTTCCCATTGTGCCTGTCTCTCTCTCTTCACTCCCACCCTCACGTTCATAGGCTGGAGACCAAACTCCGTGTCTGTACCCTCCCCTCTCTATAAGCTCGCGTCGGACCCCAGCTCGGGGTTTTCGTGGGAGTTTCCCCTGGAATAAATCCGGGCTGTACTACAGCTGGAGTCCAACTCTTCCCTCCTGTTGGGCAGCAGCCTTTCCACCGCGGATCCTCGGCTGAGGAGAGCTGAGTCCAACTCTTCCCTCCTGTTGGGCAGCAGCCTTTCCACCGCAGATCCTCGGCCAGCCGCCGCTCCTGCTGGCAGAGGCAGAGCTATTCTGTGATTCTGTGATTCTGTGATTCTGTGATTCTGTGATTCTGTGATCTGCTGCAGCAGGCACCAGCTCTGATCATGTCCCTCTCTGCAGGAGCCACCTCCGCAGAACGTCAGAGCCTGGAGTTCACAACAATCCGGTGTTTTCTGTTTAATCGCCCTTTTATGTGCCGGGCTTTTTGTCCCTTCTCTCTCTCTTTGATCTGGCTGCTGGAAAAATCACTTCCAGTGTTCCCTCGCTTCCCAGGTCACGGTCCCGAGGTGGATTTGTGGTGGTGGGAGCCACGTGTTGGTGCTTCGGGATAAAGGTCGGCACGAGAAATCCTGCTCTGGATTTTGACACCGATCGTCCTCGTGGGAACAAAGGCTGCTCTCGCCAGCCCTTCCTGAAGGTTTTGCTGAGCTGGGATTGAATCCCTGCAGGATTTCAGGATTAGTGGAATTTCTGAAATAAAGAGGTGGGAAGTTCAGCTTTTGGGGCATCTCCCATCTCTGCGTGTCCAGGAGAGAAGAATTCCCATGGATCCAGGCTGGGAGAGCTGGGGGTGCTCACCTGGAGAGGAGAAGGATCCAGGGAGAGCTCAGAGCCCTTCCAGGAGCTTTGGGTGCTCACCTGGAGAGGAGAAGGACCCTCAGAGCCCTTCCAGGGGCTGGGAATGTTCACCTGGAGAGGAGAAGGATCCTCAGAGCCCTTCCAGGACCTTTGGGTGTTCACCTGGAGAAGAAAAGGATCCAGGGAAACCTCAGAGCCATTCCAGGAGCTGGGAATGTTCCCCTGGAGAGGAGAAGGATCCAGGGAGAGCTCAGAGCCCTTCCAGAGCCCAAAGGGGCTCCAGGAGAGCTGGAGAGGGACTGGGGACAAGGCCTGGAGGGACAGGACACAGGGAATGGCTTCCCACTGGAAAAGTGAGATTTAGATGGGACATTGGGCAGGAATTCCTGGCTGTGAGGGTGGGGACACCCTGAGATTTCCCAGAGAGGTCGTGGCCTCCTAATCCCTGGATATTTTGTGTTGGAGGGGACCTTAAAGCTCATCCAATTCCAGCCTTGACACCTCCACTGTCCCAGGCTGCTCCAAGCTCATCCAGCCGGGCCTTGGACACTTCCAGGGATGTGGCATCGGATCCAGGAGTTCCAGGAGTGAGGGGATGAAAAATTCCCAACAGGATCCCCAAGGAACAGTCAAGGGAGGAGTGTAGGAGGCAGGAGAGGAATTCTGGGCCCATTTCTGGGCTCCTTGGTACAAGAAATACACGGATTTATGGAATAAATCCATGTAAAATATGGAAATATCCAAATAAATAAAAATGGATTTATGGAATAAATCCAAATAAAATACAGAAATATCCAAATAAATAAAAATGGATTTATGGAATAAATCCAAATAAAATACAGAAATATCCAAATAAATAAAAATGGATTTATGGAATAAATCCAAATAAAATACAGAAATATCCAAATAAATAAAAATGGATTTATGGAATAAATCCAAATAAAATACAGAAATATCCAAATAAATAAAAATGGATTTATGGAATAAATCCAAATAAAATACAGAAATATCCAAATAAATAAAAATGGATTTATGGAATAAATCCAAATAAAATACAGAAATATCCAAATAAATAAAAATGGATTTATGGAATAAATCCAAATAAAATACAGAAATATCCAAATAAATAAAAATGGATTTATGGAATAAATCCAAATAAAATACAGAAATATCCAAATAAATAAAAATGGATTTATGGAATAAATCCAAATAAAATACAGAAATATCCAAATAAATAAAAATGGATTTATGGAATAAATCCAAATAAAATACAGAAATATCCAAATAAATAAAAATGGATTTATGGAATAAATCCAAATAAAATACAGAAATATCCAAATAAATAAAAATGGATTTATGGAATAAATCCAAATAAAATACAGAAATATCCAAATAAATAAAAATGGATTTATGGAATAAATCCAAATAAAATACAGAAATATCCAAATAAATAAAAATGGATTTATGGAATAAATCCAAATAAAATACAGAAATATCCAAATAAATAAAAATGGATTTATGGAATAAATCCAAATAAAATACAGAAATATCCAAATAAATAAAAATGGATTTATGGAATAAATCCAAATAAAATACAGAAATATCCAAATAAATAAAAATGGATTTATGGAATAAATCCAAATAAAATACAGAAATATCCAAATAAATAAAAATGGATTTATGGAATAAATCCAAATAAAATACAGAAATATCCAAATAAATAAAAATGGATTTATGGAATAAATCCAAATAAAATACAGAAATATCCAAATAAATAAAAATGGATTTATGGAATAAATCCAAATAAAATACAGAAATATCCAAATAAATAAAAATGGATTTATGGAATAAATCCAAATAAAATACAGAAATATCCAAATAAATAAAAATGGATTTATGGAATAAATCCAAATAAAATACAGAAATATCCAAATAAATAAAAATGGATTTATGGAATAAATCCAAATAAAATACAGAAATATCCAAATAAATAAAAATGGATTTATGGAATAAATCCAAATAAAATACAGAAATATCCAAATAAATAAAAATGGATTTATGGAATAAATCCAAATAAAATACAGAAATATCCAAATAAATAAAAATGGATTTATGGAATAAATCCAAATAAAATACAGAAATATCCAAATAAATAAAAATGGATTTATGGAATAAATCCAAATAAAATACAGAAATATCCAAATAAATAAAAATGGATTTATGGAATAAATCCAAATAAAATACAGAAATATCCAAATAAATAAAAATGGATTTATGGAATAAATCCAAATAAAATACAGAAATATCCAAATAAATAAAAATGGATTTATGGAATAAATCCAAATAAAATACAGAAATATCCAAATAAATAAAAATGGATTTATGGAATAAATCCAAATAAAATACAGAAATATCCAAATAAATAAAAATGGATTTATGGAATAAATCCAAATAAAATACAGAAATATCCAAATAAATAAAAATGGATTTATGGAATAAATCCAAATAAAATACAGAAATATCCAAATAAATAAAAATGGATTTATGGAATAAATCCAAATAAAATACAGAAATATCCAAATAAATAAAAATGGATTTATGGAATAAATCCAAATAAAATACAGAAATATCCAAATAAATAAAAATGGATTTATGGAATAAATCCAAATAAAATACAGAAATATCCAAATAAATAAAAATGGATTTATGGAATAAATCCAAATAAAATACAGAAATATCCAAATAAATAAAAATGGATTTATGGAATAAATCCAGCACAGGGCCTCGGGAACGATTAAGGAAATGGAGAACCTGATGTTTAGGGAGGTTCTGGAATCTCCATCCAATAAAATGCACAAAACTCATGGACTTGCCTGAGCTACTCCTTTAGCTGATCCTCTCAGGGAGTTTGGATTAAGGGAACTCCATAATTTTTTTCCAAAATCATCCATTCTGTTGATATTTTGCGGATTGTTTTTCAAGCTGTTTTTTTCTCAGCAGGTACTGAGTCCCCTCTAAATTCTCAATTTTCTTTTTTTTTTTTTTGTCTGTGTTTTATAGGTATTTGAAGAAAGAAGAGCCCTGCTTGGAAAATGGGTAAATTTTCTCTTTAAATAAATATTTGCTAGAGGCAGATTTTGGAAGTGATCAGGCGTTTATCTCATGGGAATGTAAATTTTCTCCTCTTTGCAAAATTGATTCACTTTCCCTGATGTGACTGCTGTGCTTTTGAGGAGAGTAAAGCTATCAATTCCCTCAGTTCCCACATTCTGCAAGTTTTGAAGTTGGGAAATCACATTCCGTCCTTGGAATGAGCTGAAATGAGATAAAAAACCTGGGAAATGTCTGTGAATTCTTCAAAGGAGATGCTGGATGTTCACATGCTTCCATGGCCTGCTGGAGGGTCTTTGAAATCTGTAATAAATGACATTTTATCTACCAAGTGCACACAGAGATTGGTTTGGGTTGGAACTGATGATTCTTTGTGCTTAATAAGTCACTCATGAATTTTTTTTTTTTGCGTCTCAGATGGTCTTTACAGGCAAATATTTTGATTTTATGGATTATTTGTCTTGATAGGAAATAATTTTTTCCGTAATTTGTTGTGTTTTGGTAATAAGGAATTTCAGGGACACCAAGGAAATTAAATAATTTAGTGATTATTGTTCAAAACCCAGCTTTTAATGGGATAGGCAGCAAGTAGAAAACATAAAACCCATCAGCAGCAGACGTCGTAGGCAAGAACCTTCTTTGTCTTCTCGGTCCAGTGGTCGCTTGCAAAACTTGCTTTGGTCCCCACGCACGCCTTCCCTCACCCTACGGGGGGGATTTCAGTCTCAGCCCTTTTGGGAAGAAGCCGGGAGCTTTTCCACGTAGGGGTCGTACGTCCCAGTCCTCGAGGGAGAACCTTCTCCCATCTCAGTCCCTCTGTCACGGTGCTTGGTGCACGGTGAGTGGAGGGTCCTTTAGTGGTGACCTCCTGACACGATCCGTCCCCAGGACGTGATTGGTGAAGGTTCTTTCTCACTGATCTCAGGGTGCAAAAACCGACACGACAAGGGGGTTCGCAGTGAAATCAAAACAGAGATACTTTTATTGAGGAGCCACAGCAGAGATGCGTTAGAGAGAAGGGGAAGGAGAAAAGGGAAGGAATAAAGAAGAGAAGAGAGGAAAGGCAAGGAGGTGTACAGCTACCAGACGTGGATGACAAAGTCCCTCGAAGTGCGGTCGACGAAGAGCCTCTCGTCTTCACGTCAGGGGAGATCTCAGGGTATCAGTCAGCTCTAACCTCTGTTACAGTCCTTTTGGAATGGGGGAAGGGGACACATTTCAAAATAGTCTGTTGATAAAGGGTACAAGGAGTCCATCAGGAGTCCATCAGGAGCAGGTGTCGTCAGCAGCAGATGTCGTAGGCAGGAACCATTGTACGCATACCTTCCCTCACCCTACGGTGGGGATTTCAGTCTCAGTCCTTTTGGGAAAAGAGGGGAGCTTTTCCATGTAGGGGTCGCACGTCTCAGTCCTTGAGGGAGAACCTTCTCCCATCTCAGTCCATCTGTCACGGTGGTTGATGTATGGTGAGTGGAGGGTCCTTTTGTGGTGACCTCCGGGAAGGTCATTCCAGAGAGAAAGTCCAGCCAAGTCAGAAGGGTGGAGAAATTCCAGCACTAGCGTTGCTAGGTGATGCAGGCGAAGGAGAGCACACTGCCCCTTCTTGGGTGCAGTGTTCCATGAGTTGAGCAAACACACCCGTAGGCAATAATCTGGCTTGGTGGACCAGACAGACCTGGATTTTCAGAACAGGATCTTTCCCTTTCCCCGGTGGTCCTGGCTTTCATGACGATCGAGAGGCAAGAAATGAGGGAAGTTTCTGACAGACACTCACAGTTGGTTCCCATGACCTTCTCCAAGTGGTCTCGGGAAATTTGGACTAAATGGAGCTGCTGGAGCTTGGATTTCCTGGCTGGGATCATGCTCAGGGTAGTGCAAGGGATTTATTCTCAAACTGGAAGGCTGTCCCAACTCCTGTTAAGCATTTTCAGCGATATCCAGGCGATGGAACGGAAAACAAATCCTCATTTAATGCTTGCACTCCATGATCCGAGAGCTTTTCCAACCTTGATGATTCCTGGATTCCATCTGCAGATGATTTCCTGAATTTTGGGGGTTTAGAAATCAGGCTGGAAAGGTCTGCAGATGGAAAAGTGCTGCACGAAAGAGCGACACCCAAAAACTTCACATTTGAGAGAATCTGAGGATGCTGCAGCTCTGCAGAAGAAATCACTGGGAATGAGGGCGGGTCACAAACTGAACACAGGCTGGGAGAGTCTTAAACAAAGGGAAATATCCCAAAGGCAGAACCATTCCCAGCTCTGCTCCCTGCGTTTTGGGAAAGCTGGGAACAAGCCAGAGGTGCAGAAAACATGGAAAAACATCCCTGTGCTGCAGGGAAAATGGAGAAGAGGTGTAAAAACACCTTTCAATGAAACACAGAAGATGCCAAAAAAGAGGAAGGGAGTGACCTGACCCCTGTGCTCGCTCTGGAGAGGGCAGGAGATCCTGGGCTCGCGTCGCAGTTACGGAGACACAGTTTAGACACGAGGAAAATCCAGTGCTGCAGAGAATTCCCTGCTGGAACAGCTTTCCTGGGGATTGAGGGTGGAATCTGGAGATTCTGAGGTCCCACAAACACTGCCAGGAGTGGTTTAGGGAGAGCAGATCCTGCCTTGTGGCGGGAGGTGAACCAAATCTGTGTCCTTCAACTTTTTCCACAGAAGGAGCATCCAACCTCCTGGAAAAGCAGGACAGGAAACTCCTCGTGCAGCCTTGCCACGGTGGTTTTCCTTTATTTGGTTTTCTGAATAAAGATTGGGTTAAACGCGGGATGCTCGTTGTTTATTTGATTTTTGCTGATTTTACTTGCGTGCATCCAGGGATTTACATTTTCATTTTGTTATTTTTTTCCCCCGCTGGTGCCACATCTTTGATGTCTCCCAGGGTGTTGTGGTCCGTAAAACAAGGAATGAGGTGACCTGAAGGGATTTAATTTCTGTTTCTGGAGGCTGCAGCCAGGCAGGATTTGTCTTTTCCTTCCAGGGAATAAAAGACAGGACAAGAGGGAACCTTGTCAGGCTGGACAGCAGGAGGAATTTCTCCATGGAAAGGGTGGTCAGGGGCTGATCAGGGAGGTTTGGGGTCCCCAGGGAAGGACTGGACGTGGCACTCAGTGCTCTGGGCTGGTGACAAGGAGGGACTTGATGGTCCTGGAGGTGTTTTCCAACTTTATTTGATTTTTGCTGATTTTACTTGCGTGCATCCAGGGATTTACATTTTCATTTTGTTATTTTTTTCCCCCGCTGGTGCCACATCTTTGATGTCTCCCAGGGTGTTGTGGTCCGTAAAACAAGGAATGAGGTGACCTGAAGGGATTTAATTTCTGTTTCTGGAGGGTGCAGCCAGGCAGGATTTGTCTTTTGCTTCCAGGGAATAAAGGACAGGACAAGAGGGAACCTTGTCATGCTGGACATCAGGAGGAATTTCTCCATGGAAAGGGTGGTCAGGGGCTGATCAGGGAGGTTTGGAGTCCCCAGGGAAGGACTGGACGTGGCACTCAGTGCTCTGGGCTGGTGACAAGGTGGGGATCAGTCAGAGGAGGGACTTGATGGTCCTGGAGGTGTTTTCCAACCCAAATGATTCCGTGATTCTGCGACCGAACCTCTTGTTTCTCCTTGTGTCACCTCTCTGTGTGGCACTGAGCCCTGCCAGGTGAGGGACACTCTTCCAGGGTGGTGGCCATGGACCAGCTTCTTGGGCTGTTGGATTATGCTTTGTGAAAACTGAGAAGAATTTTAAAACATTTTATTCTATTTTCAGCCTCATGTGAAAGGTGAGACAACACAGATGTTATAATTCACGCCATCAAAATTAACTATTTCTTAATTGCAATATATTATAAGCGTTTCTTGGCCTATTGGCTTTTCCTACACTAAAATTACTCTTTGTGAATGCCTTTTTCATAGTTTTATTTCTCTGGATAAAAACTCTCTCCAAATCCATCTCCTGCAGGGGCCATCTCTGTTCACCTTGCAGTAGAGCACAAGAACACCGCCCCTAAATCTGCTGATAAAAATTTCTCTTCCCGTGGCAGGGTTGTTCCTGGTCTAGTTTTCACTTTTATCACCCCATCAAACAAACAAACGTGACATTTTACAGGGGAATCACAAAAAGATTTGGGTTGGAAGGGACCTTAAAGCTCCTCATTCCATCCCCTTCACTGTCCCAGGCTGATCCAAGCCTCATTTCCAAGAGGAAATTCCTGGGAAGGCTCTGAGGAAGGGAAGTGGCCTGGTGACAAAAATGAGCCATTGCATTGTCACCTGCCACGGGCTCAGCTCCTGGATGGACTTTAAGGTCCTTCTAAGCCAAATGTTTTCAGCATTCTCCTGTAAAATATCAGTAATGCCAAATTTTTTTTGTGTAACTACAGAGCTACAGAAGGAAAAGTGAAACCAAACGGATCCCAAGGGAGAGAGTTCCTAACTGCTGACCTTGGCAGCAGAGATATTTGGGATATTTGGGATTTTCTTGGGTGGATTGAGGGTTTTTATGGATATCAGGTGCCTCGTCTGCTCCTCAGCTTCTCTCCCAGCTCCTGGGTGTCCAACAAATCCTTTCAGCAGGACTGGGAGAGGACGGCTGGGGAGGGAGGCTGTGGAAATCTCTCTTGAGGTTCTCTTGGTGGGGAGACTTTTTAAAAAGTTTTGTGTTAGGATTGAGACTTGAATGGGACTTTTGGGATTTTTTTGCTTTTAAGTTGTTGTTTATTTTTTTAATTAACAGTTTAGTACGTTGTTTATATATTAGATTTAGTGTATAAAGAGAAAGGTACCAAAAAAGTCACAAGACACACAGGTTCAAGGTCTTTTAAACCTATTTTGTCTAATTGACTTTTAGAATGCATTTTATTTCTACTTTTCTACTCATAATTAATTATTTATCTGTTTAAGTCATAATTGCATTGCAGCTCTTTGTAACTAATCACTTTGTGCTACTGATACTGTAGAAAACGGAGTAGATGAAGAACAAGGAGATCAGACAACACTCAAAATTTTCCCTCTTGTTTTCTATCTACTTCTAGACTAAAAACCTAAAAAGTTTTTATCACCCCGTGATAAAATATTATTAAATAAATAATATTTAAATTAAATAAAATATCTATTTTATACACTCATAGATTCTAATTTATCCTAAAGTTTTGGAAGTTTTCTCTATGGATAAAAGTTAAAAGCAGTGTTCTCCTGGGATTAGAACTTCTCAGGACAGGCAGAGAAATATTCTCTGTGCCCTGGGTTCCTGTGGGTTTGTTTGTTTGTTTGTTTGTTTTTAATTTTTGTTGGGGTTAGGATTGAAGGTATTTGAGGCAATAGTTTGTGTTTAGATTTAAACAATAAACTATTGTTTATTGTTTTTATTAGTGTTATAGTTTTATCATTGTCAATTTTGTAGTCTTTTATTAGTAAGGTATAAAATGGTTAACTATTTCGTGTTGTAAGATCTTTTAAGATTAAATTATCTAATTAAGAAATGATACTAAGATTATTTTCCCTTTTAACTCAATAATTGATCCTTTGAAGTCCGCACTGCAGACTTTTTTGTCCAATTACAAAATACCACCCAAACCCATGACGAAGAAGGAAGAAGAAGGTGAAGAACAAGGGAAAAGGAAGAAGGTGGTGAAGAAGAAGGAAGAAGATGAAGAAGAAGGAAGAAGAAGGTGAAGAAGAAAGAAGAAGAAGATGAAGAAGAAGGAAGAAGAAGGTGAAGAAGGTGAAGAAGAAGATGAAGAAGAAGATGAAGAAGAAGATGAAGAAGAACGAAGAAGAAGGTGAAGAAGATGAAGAAGGTGAAGAAGAAGGAAGAAGAAGAAGGAAGAAGGCGAAGAAGAAGGAAGATGGTAAAGAAGAACAACCTGTCTCCACCCTAAAACCTCCATCTTGCTTCATCTTTATTCCTATATCCCAAAACCCCAAACTCTAAGTTTTCCACCCTGTGCTATTACACCCCTCTAACCAACTACACACTCGTAATCCCAACGTTATTAATCAATTTTGGAGGTCTTCTCCACAGCCTTCAGTCAAGCGCGGTGTCTTTTGTGGGTCTGTGCCTTTTAGCACACAAAGTTTGAAATTCTCCAGGCTTCCAGCAGGTTCCAAAAAGAGGGAAAAGTTGTTTTTCTTCTGCAGAATCCAGTTTCGCAGAGCCCAGGGATGCCAGCCTGGGCCGTGTCCCCCTCCAGTTGGAGCCAGTAAAACCAGCAGCGCAGGGGCCTCTCCCCGAGGTCGGGCTCCCTCATTTGTGTGTGTGCACTCATGGATTAATTAATTGCAAACCGATCCGGCGCTGCCTGATGTCACCCAGTCCCCGCGGTGACATTGTTGTGGGGAAGGCCCCGGCCGGAGGAAGAGCTGCGGGGAGAGGGAAGGAGAAGCCCGGGGAATCCAGTCCGACTGGTCGGGCTGCTGGAATCGCATCCAAGGGCAGGATCTGTGCAGGATGGGGACTCGTTAATGCTGGAAAAGAGACAAATCCTGACGATTTAACCCCTTGGCTGCTGCTGCTGGGCCTTCCCAGTGCTCCCAGTGCCGCGGCTCTGGTTTAAATGGAGTTTAAGGCAGGATGATGGAAGGAATTCCCCCACGGCGGGGTGGGAAGGGTTAAAAAGGAGCAGCTCTTCCGTCTGCTGGGAAGTGAAGCTGGATTTGTTTTGACTGGTTCACTTAATCTCTTGATGTGGAAGAGACTGAGCCAGCTACTCCCTGCTCTGCGGAGCTCACACAGAAATTCAGCAGCAAATTGGGGATCGGGATTGTTTTAACGAGCAGAAGCTTTCCCCCTTCCTGTGGCACAGATTATTAAATTCAATATTTAATTTCAAGGGGTTTCAAACGGCAAATTGGGGATTGGGATTGTTTTAACGAGCAGAAGCTTTCCCCCTTCCTGTGGCACAGATTATTAAATTCAATATTTAATTTCAAGGGGTTTCAAACTGCAGGTTTCAAGCCAAGGGTGAGAAGGGGGCAGGCAGCCCCCTTCCTGTGACACAGATTATTACATTCAATATTTAATTTCAAGGGGTTTCAAACCGCAGATTGGGGATCGGGATTGTAGAAGCTTTCCCCCTTCCTGTGGCAGGGATTATTACATTCAATCTTTAATTTCAAGAGGTTTCAAACTGCAAATTGGTGATCGGGATTGTTTTAACCAGCAGAAGCTTTCCCCCTTCCTGTGGCACAGATTATTAAATTAAATCTTTAATTTCAAGGGGTTTCAAGCTGCAGATTGGTGATCAGGATTTTTTTAAGGAGCAGAAGCTTTCCCCCTTCCTGTGGCACAGATTATTACATTAAATCTTTAATTTCAAGGCATTTCAAAGCGCCAATTGGTGATCGGGATTGTTTTAACGAGCAGAAGCTTTCCCCCTTCCTGTGACAGATTATTACATTAAATCTTTAATTTCAAGGGGTTTCAAACCTTTCGTTTCAAGCCAAGGGTGAGAAGGGGGCAGGCAGAACCTCCTCTGTCCCCCTCCGGTTCATCTTTGTCGGATTTCATTCTCAGGGAACATTTCTAAGTCCTAAATCCCCAGGTTCTCCTTCAGTTTTCCCTTAACACCCTGCTAATCATCATTAGAATTGAAAGTTATATGAAAAATAGGGATTTAAAAAAGGGGAATATTCCTTATTTCAGTGCGTCTGAAAAGACAGGGAGCTTTTTTTGTTTTAAATTTATTTTTTCATCTCTCCAGAATCTCAGGAATGCCAATCCCACACTCTCTTCATCCTGACCTTCCTGAAGGTCTTGCAGAGGTGTTGGTGAGAAGGAGAAGAGCTTTTTTTGCTTCCTGGAGTTTGTTCTCCAGCACTGGAATTCATCCAAGGGAAAATAAATAAATAAAAAAGGAGTTCTTAAAAAATAGTCAGGAAAGAAAATGCTTCTCAATTACCTTCGTCTGCACAGTGCATTTTAAGCTGTTATTCTGCCAGTTCTCCATTTGAGCACAGATTTGGGGTGGGGAGGAAGCAGAGGAAAAAAAAATCTGCATTTGTTATCTGTCTTTTGAATTATTTTTCTAATTTCATTCTGACAGGGAAAAGAATGGACACTGAATATTAAACTATTTATTTACCCATAATATTGAAAAAAACACTGGGAGAACTTTTTTTTCTTCATTTAAAATCTTAATTTTATATTTATATTTATATTTATATTTATATTTATATTTATATTTATATTTATAGTCTTATTTATATTTGTAGTCTTATTTATAGTATTATTCTTTTTTTTCTTGTTTTTTTTTTTTTTTTACTTTTTTTATATTTAATTTTTGGAGGTCACATTTAACAAAGGATTGAAAGCTCATCCCATTCCACTCCCTGTCATGGCAGGATCACCTTCCACAATCCCAGGAAGCTCCATCCTGGTCTTGGACATTCCAGGGATCCAGGGGCAGCCACAGCTTCTCTGGGAATTCCATTCCAGGGCCTCCCCACCTTACAGGGAAGGATTTCTCCCTAATCTAAACCTCTCCTCTCTGAGTTTAAAACCTTTCAATGCTGGAACTCTGGATATTGAGAATTTTAAATTTTATGCGCTGACAAGCACTGACCCCCAAAAGAACAACACTACATTTGACCTGAGGCTGTGGAGAAAACTTCCAAAATTAAATTATAAAAGTGGGATTATGGGTGTGCAGTTTGAATAGAAGTGTGTAATACCACGTGGTGGAAAACTTATAATTTAAAGTTTTAGAATATAGCAATACACATATAGCAAGATAGAGGTTTTAGGGTGGAAACTAATCCTTCTTCACCTTCTTCTTAATGGATTTGGGTGGTATTTCTTATAATTTAAAGTTTTAGAATATAGCAATACACATATAGCAAGATAGAGGTTTTAGGGTGGAAACTAATCCTTCTTCACCTTCTTCTTCATGGGTTTGGTGTGTATGGTGTAATTAGATAAAAAAGTCCACATTGCAGGCCATAGGTAGTTATTAAGTTAAAAGTAAAAATAATTTAAGTGTCATTTCATAATGAAACAGTTTATCGTTAAAAAGCCTTGTAGAGAGAGATCTAAAACCTCCTTTTTTAGTTTGTTAAAGCATAGTGCTGTAGAACTCCCAGTTTGTGAGATTAACATAAATAATAACTAAAAAAATCTGAGTCTGAACAAGAAATACCACCTCACACATTTAATCCTGACCTTAATAATAAAAAATAAAGAATTTAAAACACTCTGGTAAGACAGGATGAAGCAAAATCCAAATTTCCCCTCAGGAAAACCCTCTCCATAAAAAATAAAGAATTTAAAACACTCTGGTAAGACAGGATGAAGCAAAATCCACGTTTCCCTCAGGAAAACCCTCTCCAACCACCCCGCCATTCCCACTGGGAATTCCTGCTGGGCTGGCCACAACCATGCCAGGGCTTTTCCTCCCTGCAGGTTTGGAGCCAGATTTGAACCATT
Organism: Passer montanus; assembly: GCF_014805655.1. Lineage (NCBI taxonomy): Eukaryota > Metazoa > Chordata > Aves > Passeriformes > Passeridae > Passer > Passer montanus. Next base: position 25,853 of record NW_024358611.1, on the reverse strand, counting down.
TGAGACATCCGTGGGCACAATTTGAATCATTTGTGGGGAGAATTTGAGTCATTTGTGGGGACAATTTGAGCAATTTGCGGGGCCTCCTCCCAGGAGATGGCTGCTGACAGGCCCTTGTTGTCACTCCCACCCTGTTTGCCCAGCTCTGCAGAGCTTCCCTGAGTTCCTCCCACACAGATTCAATCCCTGAGGATTCAATCCTCCTCTTTAGCTACCTGCCATCAGCTGTGGAAAAATCTTTCTGACTCTGCCGCCACCGTGGATTTTTCCTTGTTTGGTTTTTCTCTGCGCCGCTCTGCGTAGCCTGTGCGGGGGGGTTGTGAGGAAAAAATACTTCACAAATTGTGAGGCACTCTGAGATGGCAGCAGTGGGAGCTGTGGAAGTGTCAGGGGAGAAGGAATCAGCAATGAATTCATAACTGGGGCCTGCTCAAATGGGTAAAAACCATGAATAAAACCCATCTGAGGCTCGTCCTTTCCGTGCAGGAAGCCAGTCCCAGCAGCATGAGTGAGTCCTGGTCTTGGCTGTCCTGGATCCTTCGAGGGTTAGAAAGTGTCAGGGAGAAGGAATCAGCAATGAATTCATAACTGGGGCCTGCTCAGCTTGGTAAAAACCCATCTGAGTCTCCTTTCTGTGAGGGAAGCCAGTCCCAGCAGCATGAGTGAGTCCTGGCCTAGGCCGTCCTGGATCCTTCAAGGGTTTGAAAGTGTCAGGGAAGGAATCATCGATGAATTCATCACTGGGGCCTGCTCAAATGGGTAAAAACCCATCTGAGTCTCCTCCTTTCCGTGCGGGAAGCCGGTCCCAGGAGCCTGAGTGTGTCCTCGCCTAGGCCATCCTGGATCCTTTGAGGGTTAGAAAGTGTCAGAGAAGGATGCAGGAATGAATTCATCACTGGGGCCTGCTCAAATGGGTAAAAACCCATCTGAGTCTCCTCCTTTCCGTGGGAAGCCAATCCCAGGAGCCTGAGTTCATCCTGGCCTAGGCCATCCTGGATCCTTTGAGGGTTAGAAAGCGTCAGGGAGAAGGATTCAGCAATGAATTCATCACTGGGGCCTGTTCAAATGAGTAAAACCCATCTGAGTTTCCTCCTTTCTGTGAGGGAAGCCGGACCCAGGAGCATGAGTAAGTCCTGGAGCCTAGGCCATCCTGGATCCTTTGAGGGTTAGAAAGCGTCAGGGAGAAGGATTCAGCAATGAATTCATCACTGGGGCCTGCTCAAATGGGTAAAAACCCATCTGAGTCTCCTCATTCTGTAAGGGAAGCCAGTCCCAGCAGCATGAGTGAGTCCTGGCCTAGGCCATCCTGGATCCTTTGAGGGTTAGAAAGCGTCAGGGAGAAGGATTCAGCAATGAATTCATCACTGGGGCCTGCTCAAATGGGTAAAAACCCATCTGAGTCTCCTCATTCTGTAAGGGAAGCCAGTCCCAGCAGCATGAGTGAGTCCTGGCCTAGGCCATCCTGGATCCTTTGAGGGTTAGAAGATGTCAGAGAAGGAATCAGCAATGAATTCATCACTAGGGCCTGCTCCTATAAAAACATATCTGAGTCTCCTCCTTTCTGTGAGGGAAGCCAGTCCCAGGAGCCTGACTGAGTCCAGGCCCAGGCTGTCCTGGATCCTTTGAGTATTAGGAAGCATCAGGGAAGAAGGATTCAGCAATGAATTCATCACTGGGGCCTGTTCAAATGAGTAAAACCCATCTGAGTTTCCTCCTTTCTGTGAGGGAAGCCGGACCCAGGAGCATGAGTAAGTCCTGGAGCCTAGGCCATCCTGGATCCTTTGAGGGTTAGAAGATGTCAGAGAAGGAATCAGCAATGAATTCATCACTGGGGCCTGCTCAAATGGGTAAAAACCCATCTGAGTCTCCTGATTTCCATGAGGGAAGCCAAGGCTCGGAGCTGGTCCCAAGAGCATGAGTTAATCCTGGCCTAGGCTAGAAAGTGTCAGAGAAGGAATCAGCAATGAATTCATCACTGGGGCCTGCTCCTGTAAAAACCCATCTGAGTTTCCTCCTTTCTGTGAGGGAAGCCAGTCCCAGGAGCCTGACTGAGTCCAGGCCCAGGCTGTCCTGGATTCTTTGAGGGTTAGGAAGCATCAGAGGAGAAGGATTCAGCAATGAATTCATCACTGGGGCCTGCTCAGATTGGTAAAAACCCATCAGAGTCTCCTCCTTTCTGAGGGGGAAGCCAGTCCCAGGAGCCTGACTGAGTCCAGGCCCAGGCTGTCCTGGATCCTTTGAGTATTAGGAAGCATCAGGGAAATCCTGGCCTAGGCTGTCCTGGATCCTTTGAGGGTTAGAAAGTGTCAGAGAAGGATTCAGGAATGAATTCATCACTGGGGCCTGCTCAGATTGGTAAAAACCCATCTGAGTCTCCTCCTTTCTGTGAGGGAAGCCAGTCCCAGGAGACTCAGTTATTCCTGGCCTAGGCCATCCTGGATCCTTTGAGAATTAGGAAGCATCAGAGGAGAAGGAATCATCGATGAATTCATCACTGGGGCCTGCTCAAATGGGTAAAACCCTTCTGAGTTTCCTCCTTTCTGTGCGGGAAGCCAGTCCCAGGAGCCTGAGTTAATCCTGGCCTAGGTTGTCCTGGATCCTTTGAGGATTAGAAAGTGTCAGGGAGAAGGAATCAGACATTAATTCATCATTGGGACCTGCTCCTGTAAAAACCCATCCGAGTCTCTTCCTTTCTGTGAGGGAAGCCGGTCCCAGGAGCGTGACTGAGTCCTGGCCCAGGCTGTTCTGGATCCTTTGAGGATTATAAATAATTCTGTGGCTTCAGAGTTTCTTTTCATGTAGCCTCTCCATTTGCTCCCAACGCTCTGCTCCCTCAGAGTGAGTCACCAGAAGCTGCTCCTGTGCTTTCCCTCGCCTCGTTTTATTTTAAGAAGCTGAATCTCCGGTTTCTCTTCACCTGAAACTCCTAATTTTTTTTTTTTTTTCCCTTCAGTTTGACAAGTGGACAGATGGCCAGAGGAGGAAGATCCTGGTGGACCTGCTGGAACGCTGCTCCCTGTCCCAGCAGAAATTCTGTGCCAAGCAGCTCCAGGCCCGAGTCCCCACCGAGGCCGTCGATTTTACCACGAGGCTCCCTCGAGTCCTGTCCTTGTACATCTTTTCTTTCCTGGATCCGCGGAGCCTCTGTCGATGTGCACAGGTAAAAAAAGCCAGCACCTGCCTGGGCTTCAGAAAGGCAGGACAAAGCAGTTAAAAAACCAAAACAAAAAGCAAAAAACCAAAAAACAAACAAAAAAACAACCCAAAAACCCCACTGATTTTTAGTGAAGACAAAAGGTCTTCTGACTTGGCCAAATGCTTAGTGATGCTCATTCCTCAGATCCTAAATTAAGCCAGATTGTTCAAGATTTACAGAACTGATGAGTAATTTTAAATGCTCAGTTCTAAAGTATTTTAAAAGTGGCATTTTCAAGGCTAATTATTCCCAGAAAGGAAGCCTGGTACCTCCTAAAAATCACATTCCTCTAAAATACCTTGCACTGTGTGCAGAGCCCTTAATTCTTTGAGAGATATTGGCTTGTGCTTTTGCGAAGAACACTTGATCCTGAAAGGAAAACAGATCCTTTAAAATGCCTGAAGGTCAAGTGTTGCATGTGGAGAAGCAGAAAATTACAGATGGGCTTTGGAGCAAAAGGATTAAGACTCCAAAAATCTGTTTGCATGCCATAAAATGCTCTGAGATGCTGCCCACAGTGGTTTTAAATTAGTAAGTCAGTTTTCAGTGACATTATTACTGTGCTAATGAAATATTCAATTTTATTTAAGAATATATAATAATCTCAGCATGGCTAAGCCTTGCATTAGTAACTTGCTTTAGCATTTCATGTGGATGCAACTCAAACTCTCCATGACAACAGGTTAGAAAATTCCTCAGAATCACAGAATATCTTGAGTTGGAAGGGCCCCACATCATGAAGGCCTTGAAAGGTCTAAATCCTTTAATCAAAGTTTTAAATGGAGCATTAAAGAAGAATTCAATTCATTTAAGGATATGTGGGAATTATATCCCCGGCACAGAAATCCAAACCCTCAAACTCTTTAAACCACCAAGTTTCCAAGTGGCTGGGAATCCACAGGTGAGCTGGCACTGGAAGTACCTGTCGGAGCTGGACCAGCTGTCGATTCTGAAATGAAATTAGTAAGTCAGTTTTCAGTGACATTATTACTGTGCTAATGAAATATTCCATTTTATTTAAGAATATATAATAATCTCAGCATGGCTACGCCTTGCTTTAGTAACTTGCTTTAGCATTTCATGTGGATGCAACTCAAACTCTCCATGACAACAGGTTAGAAAATTCCTCAGAATCACAAAATATCTTGAGTTGGAAGATATAGGCCACATCATGAAGGCCTTTAAATCCTTTAATCAAAGTTTTAAATGGAGCATTAACAGCACAGAAGAATTCAATTCATTTAAGAATATTCCCGGCACAGAAACCCAAACCCTCAAACTCTTTAAACCACCAAGTTTCCAAGTGGCTGGGAATCCACAGGTGAGCTGGCACTGGAAGTACCTGTCGGAGCTGGACCAGCTGTGGATGCTGAAGTGCCTGCGTTTCGGGTGGCTGCTCAACTTCTGCCCCACGCCCTTGGAGCAGGGCGTCTGGAAGAGACACTACGTCCAGATGGTGAAGGAGCTGCGCCTCACCAGGCCCCAGGTACGCTGCTGCCTGCAGCCCCAGCTCGCAGGTTTTGCACATTCTGCACTGGTTTTGTGTGCTGCTCTTTCCTCTGCCTCTGTTGGGGTTGAAGCACTCAAGAGTTTATTTCGTGTCCAGGCTCAAATGTTTATTTTTTATTGTCTGTGTTGTGTCTCGCAAGAAGTGAGTTCTGCAGTGTCTCACTGACAAGCCACAAAATGGCTGTCTTCCTCTGCAAGGTCTTTTAAGGCTAAACGATCCAATTAAGAAATGACACCTACATGATTTTCACCTTTAACCCAATAACGAATCACTCAAATCCCACAGTGTGGACTTTTCTGTCCAATTACAAAATTGGACAGAAACCCCTGGAGAAGAAGGATCAGCCACCACCCTAAAACCTCCATCTTATTTATATACATTACATATTCTAAAACCTTAAACTCTTAAGTTTTCCACCCTGTGATATTACACACTTTTATTCAAACTCCACACCCACAATCCCAGTTCTATCATTCAATTTTTAAATTCTAAAACCTTAAACTCTAGGTTTCCCACCCTGTGAAATTACACACTTTTATTCAAACTCCACACCCACAATCCCAGTTCTATCATTCAATTTTTGAAGCCTTCTGCACGGCCTCAGGTCAAGTGCAGTGCTGTCTTGTGGGTCTGTGATTTTCAGCATAGAAAGTCTAAAATTCTCAGCATCCATCTTGTTTATATATATTACTATGTTCTAAAACTCCAAACTCTAAATTTTCCACCCTGTGAAATTACACACTTTTATTCAAACTCCACACCCACAATCCCAGTTCTATCATTCAATTTTTGAAGCCTTCTGCATGGCCTCAGGTCAAGTGCAGTGCTGTCTTGTGGGTCTGTGCTTTTCAGCACAGAAAGTCTAAAATTCTCAGCATCCATCTTGTTTATATATATTACTATATTCTAAAACCTTAAAATCTTACGTTTCCCACCCTGTGAAATTACACACTTTTATTCAAACTCCACACCCACGGTCCCAGTTCTATCATTCAATATTTGAAGCCTTCTCCACGGCCTCAGGTCAAGTGCAGCGTTCTCTTGTGGCTCTGTGATTTTCAGCACAGAAAATCTAAAATTCTCAGCACCCAGGGCTCCAACGGTGTGTAATTCTGAACTTCATATAAAGTGTTAGCAAGTTCTCCTCACAGATTAGTTAGACAAAACAACCATTTTCCAACCCAAGAACCAAGGACACCATTGTAGCTTCAAGCCCCAAAAGTGTCAATTGATGGGAGCAAACTGGGAGGATGTGACTTCGTTACCTGAAGCTGTAATTGAATAATTAACCCCCAATATGCAAATGCACCAGAACTTATAGAAGTGTGAAAACTCGTGAGCTGTGGGAAATGGCTTTGTAGAGAATTCTCCAAGCCTGGCAGAAGGCTCACACATCTGTGTGCAAACTTTGAGCCAGGAAATGCTGACTTAGAAATGCCATGGAGCAGGACAGGCATTGTTGAGAGAGAAATGGAGCTAGAAACAAGTTTCAAAGGATGCAAATAAGACTGGATACTTCAGAGAAATTAAACTGTGAAAGGTGCATTGTAGTAAGACCCATGAAGGGTAATTTTACATGATTGCTTTTGAGGTATTTACAGCATGGTGAGGTAAAAGTCGATAGGTTAAGGAACACTTAAAATGTATTTTGATTAAGAAATAGTTGGCTTCTGATTGTGATGGCGTGAATTATAACATCTGCATTGTCTCACCCCTCACACGAGGCTGAAAACAGAATAAAAGTTTTTTAAAAGGCCCCATCCCTGGGTCAGCAAAGAGCTTAATCCAACAGTGACATCCATCAGCAGTGACATCCATCCTCCATCTTGGGTGTAGCCTTGGCCAGGCCCTTGCACTGCCCAAGGTGTATCCTTGGAAGGCCTTTTTAATGAATTCTTCTTTTATTTCTCTAACTCTGTCTATTTCTATGTCTTGTTTTATTTCTCTTGTTTTATTTCTCTAACTCTGTTCTAGGTAGCCTCTCCAGCCACCACACCTCCTCCACTGGGACAACTGTGGGGTCTGGCTCCCAGCCCCTCTGCCTCGTGATCTTTTTGGGGATCCTCCTGGCTTAAATTCAAAGCTCAGCCCTTTAATTTAATTCAAAGCAAAGTCTGGCTTTAAATCAGGCTCTCTGTAGTTGATAGAGAGAAGCTGATGCAGCTCAACAGCAGCTCAGCTCATTTTAATATGGATGGCAGGGCTTGGGTGGTGACAAGCCCTGCCAAGGTGCCTCTTTCTGTCCAGAGACCAACTTTGAGTCAATCCCCAATTACTGTAACTCTAAATCTGATTTTCATCTCCGTCTCAAACTCATTTTCTCCTTTCCACCTCTCCAATTAGACTCCTTCCAAGGACGAGTTCATCGTTATCGACGTGCAGCCGGTACAAAGCAACGTCCCAGAGAGGAAACCTTCTGTGGCAGGACTGGGGACAAGCAGGGGGAAAAAGGAGCTCCCTCCCTGGCGCTCCTCCGACAGGAACCCCACGGACACCATCCGCTACAACTACCTGGACAACTGGGACCCCATCGAGCAGGCCAGGCAGGCGTAAGAGCTTCACCTCCTTTCCTTTTTCCCCTGTGCAACCAGATTTTCCATATCCTTCCACCTTTTCTGGTTGCAAACCCACTTTCCTGCTCTTTTTTTGGCTTTTTTTGGCCCAAAGCCGCCGCTGCTTTGTGTCCTTTCTGCACAACTCGATTTTTGGTGTAATTGTATCTCAGTTTTCAGAGCCGAGTTCGGGGTGGAACTCCTGGGGGATGTTCCAGAGCTGGAGCAGGAGGAATCAGGCCAAGGGATTGTTGGAGAGTTTTTAAAACCAAGCTGCCAGGCTGAGAGGAATGCGTGGGTTTCGCAGGGGCAGAGGCAGAATGAATGAATTGTGATGAAATGTAATTCTATCTCTCGGAGGATCTGCTGGCTGAGAGGAGGTTGGGATGATTGAATTGCGGGGCAGGTGTAAGAGGATGTCAGAGCATGGAAGTGATGAATGGTATTTGTGTCTGCTCTGCCTGGATCCAGCACTTCCTGGGCTCCCAGGATTATCCACATGGGAAAAAAAAAAAAAAAAGGCATTTCCCTCCCAGAGCAGAGCTTTGCACATGGATCTGTGTTAGAACTGCCACAGGTGTTCCTTTGTCACCTCTGGCATCAGAGATTTTCCAAATCTTAGATCCAGGGTCAGTTTTCTGGGCATGAACAAGCCCAGGGAGGGTGTGGGGTGACCTGTGGGAAGAGCTCACCCTTCTCTTGTGTAAATCCTTGGAAATGCCACCTCTGACTTTCCCAGGGGTCACCTCAGCCCGGCTGGCGTGACAAGGGTGCCACTGCCATTAATCCAAGCCTGGCAAAGAGGCACTGGATCCTCCTGAGCATTCCCTGTTTTCTGTGGGAATCCACGGGCTCGCCGCGCCGAGCAGGAGATTCCTCTGGGCCGTGCCAACAAAAACCTTGGGAGCCGACAGAGCCACGACAAAAAGCACCCAGGTTTTGTTTAAATAAACACCCAACAGAGCCCAGATCATCCCTGCACTCAGGAGTTACCCCAGCCAGGGATTGTTTGGGAGCTCTTTCCCAAACCCACCGCTCCTCCGGGGTGTTCCGCGGAGCTCCCCGAGCAAAAGCCTTGGATGAATCACGTTTTAATCCGCGTCCCCCGGCCCTTGGATGTTGCACTACTTCAAAGAGCTTCCCAGTTTCCACCTCACCCTCTTTCTGTGGGGTGTTTCCCAACTCCAACACCGCTTTTGGGTCGTGTTCTTTGAGGTTTTTAAGGGAATATTTTCACCGAACGTTTCCTGCTGCAAACAAAATATTATTTTCCAGCTGCTCTCAATGGTTTTCTGTAGCAGCTCCCAGAGGTTTCTGTGAGGTTTAGGATTTTCTTGTGCCATTTTTGTGAGGTTTAGGATTCTTCTGTGCCATGAAAAAGTGGGACAGGCCTTGTCTGAAGAGTTTAAAAGTCGCCCTGTCCCAGCGTTGAGCTGGGGAACCAGGTGAAAACAATTCACCTGAAACAATGAAACAGCAAATAACTGAAACAGCAAATAAATACACTCCCTGTTTGCCTCTCCCCAGTGAGATCCCAGCCTGTCTCCATCTGTGGGGAATGTTCTAATGCAAAGTGCTCCTGCAAATCTGCCATTTATCCTCAATTACAGAGGATTATTGCCAGGAGAGAGAGGAATTCTGTGAGATTTGCCTGTTCATTGAGGATCTGCCTTTAATATCCCTTAAGCTGCAGGTAATTGCTGCTGCTCAGGCTCATCTGTGCTGATTATTCAGCAGCACAGGTGCCACATTTCAGGTGCTGACCCAGCCTCCCACTCCCACAAGGATGTTCTGGTGCTTCTTTTCCAGGGACACGTTGCTGTGCCTTCCCAAAAAATCCTCCACTGATGCTGTTGTGTTCTCCACCTTTTGGGAATGGGAATTCAGCTCCTCAGCTGGACCCCTGGAGCAGGGGGACACCACCTTGATGACCCCCAAATTTTGGTGGGGGTGGCAGGAAAATGTCACCGTGGTCCTGGTGTCCCTCCAAGCCTTGGTTTGGAGTCTCCCAGGAATCCACCTGCCTGACCAGGGCTCGGCTTGGAAGGCAGAAGAGAATCCCGAGATAAAAATCTCCCACCCCGCCGGCGATCCCAGCTTCTCCTTCAGAGGAGCCGGATTCCAGGAGCTCAAGGGCAAAACAACCTCTCCTCAGGTAAAATGGATGTCGGGAGGAAGGAGATCGGTGTAAAACGAGACCCTGCAACAACAGAAGCGATTTCCAGGCGTTTGCCAAAGGGAATCTGGGAGGGGAAATGGCTTTTTCTGCGGTCTGGGTTTCGCAGAAACCCAAATGAGAGTGCAGAGAAAAGGACTGGAGGGAGCTCTTCCAGCCCAGCACCTTGCCTGGGAGTCCCTGAGCCAACAAAACCTTTTTTTCCCCATTTGAGTGCCGAGGAAGCTGCGGAGAATTCCTTGTGAATAAACAGGATCACATCAAAGGAATACCTGACGCCACCATCAAAGCGAGGTGTGAGACCAGTCACTGGCTACTGCCTCGACTCCGAGTTAATCTGTCTAATTCCAGCTTGGATTTTGCAGAATTTAAGAGGTAATCAACCAAAAAAAAAAAAGAAAAAAGCTTTTTGGGCCTGGTTAAAATCTCCTCGAGCTCAACCTTGCTCTGCAGTTGTTTTCTGGCCCAAAGGGAGAGGAGGACTGTGCTGCTCATCACATCAAGGTGAAATATTGATGTTTAAATGGCAGAGTTCATGGAATTCCAGAATGGTTTGGGTGGAAAAAGGCATTAAAATTCACCCAGTTCCAACTCTGACACCTTCCACTATCCCAGGCTGCTCCAAGCCCCGTCCAGCCTGGCCTTGGACACTTCCAGGGGCATCCACAGCTTCCCTGGGAGTTCCTGCTCCTCACAGGGAAGGATTTTTTTCCTAATATTTAATCGAAATCTCTTTCAGTTTAAAACTGCTCATGGAAAAAGTCACTTGTTGTCATCTGTGATGCCGCAGAGTTTCCATCAGTTTCTTGGCTGGCCTTTTTGAGTCATCAGCTGCCTTCTCCCTCCCACAGCAGCACCAAAACAACACTGCTGAGAATTCCTAGCAGGGTACTCATCCTTGTTTAGCCAAAAAAAAAAAAAAGGGAAATATGGGAAGCAGAAGCAGAGCGAGCTGCAGTCAATTCTCAATTAGGCAGCGCGGTGGAAATGGAGTCCTCTAAGTGGAAACACAAAACACATTCTGCAGGCTGTGAGACCGTAATTGGCTCTTTAGCTTTGAAAAACAGATCGATAAATCTCCAGACAGTGCTCACTGGGGAGAACAACAGCACTGGGCCACAGCTGGGGAGTGCCCAAAAAACGGGGTTCATTTGGAGTCTGGGTGATCGCTGAAACATATTTTTTGTTTCTGCTGGATTTCTTTGCTGGTTACTCAGAAACGCAGGAGTTTGTACCCTAAAAACTGTGCCCAGGAGCTCAGTGAAAACCCCTCTGAGGGAGTGAAGGAGGTGGGACAGAGATCCCCCAGTAATTTCCATGGGAGGTTTTGGGTTTAGCTGGGACAGTGTGGGAAAAGCTTCCCAGTCACTGAGCAGGGAAATGAAGAATAGCAAGGATCAGACGCGCAGCCAAGGGAGTGGCGAGGTGATAGAGAAGAGATACAGACAGGCTTGGATTACAAATTGCCTGGAAGGGGTTATCAAAATCCCTCAATAGAATTATAGCTGTGACTATCGGTGGTGTAATTTATCACAGCGATGATTTCTGGTAGGTCTGGTTTGTTTTCTGCCTGAATTGTCCACGCAGCTTTTTGCTGTAGACAAAAAAAAACCCAAAAAACAACCCAACAAAAACCCTCCAGAGATCAGCAAGGAAGGATCTGCCTCTCTGGGCACAAAGAAATATTACATAGGGGAAGTGAAAGATTTTTATCTGCAGCGAGTTAGGAAATTTTTCTGTGCGGCTCTGATCTGCCTACAGAGGCCCAGGAGGGCGTTTCTGTCAGGCCCACTTCTGCTGGAAGGCATCTGCTGTTTGTGCTTCTGGTTGCCAATAAATCAAAAGATTTGCCTCCCACTTGATGATGAATAATGAATTCCGATTCCAGCGAGCGCTGGAGCCGCGCCAAGGCCGCGGCCTTGTGCCTCAAGACAGGGCCCTGCTCCTTCTCACGGCCACGTCCTTCCCCCCTCCCCGGCCCGGCGTAATTTATGGCCACGGGCTGGCTCTAAAAAACAGTTGCATATTGTCCTGGAGTGTTTACCCGAGGAGAAAATAATTATTTGGGTAATTGTTGTGCCGGCGGCGCAGGCCGCGTCTCTGACAAAGAGGGGCTCGCTCGCGTGAGAAGGACTCGGAGCGGCCTCCCTCAGCCCCTCGCTCCTCTCTCCCTCTCCGTGCTGCTCAAAAGCCAGCCCAGCTCCCTGGGGGAATCAAAAATATTCCTTAAGGGGTGAGAAACAGCGAGTTCAGCACTGGGAGTGAGACCTTCCCTCCTTTTTCCTCGTCCTCGCTCCGTGCGTTTTCCCGACCTGGAGCTGGGGCTGTGGGGCTGACCTGACACCACGATTTGGACACCAGAACAGAGCTGCAGATACCTAAATTTGCACTAATAATTTACACTAACAATTTACACTAACAATTTACAATTATATTTTACAATTATATTTTACAATAATATTTACAGTCACAAGGCCAGGGCTGCCTTCTGCCCAAAGGTCACAGCGTGATTTAGGATGGAAAACACCTTTAAGATCACTGAGTCCAACCATAACATGGACGCTGCCAGGTCCACCAAAATGACCAGTTCATTCCCAGCTGGAATATTTTGGATGGAGTTTTCTCCCTTGTGGTTTTTTTTTTTTTTGTTTTTTTTTTTTTGGTTGGTTGGTTGGTTGGTTGGTTGGTTGGTTGGTTGGTTGGTTGGTTGGTTGGTTGGTTGGTTGGTTGGTTGGTTGGTTGGTTGGTTGGTTGGTTGGTTGGTTGGTTGGTTGGTTGGTTGGTTGGTTGGTTGGTTGGTTGTTTTTGTTTTTTTTTTGTTTTGGTTTGATTTGGTTTGGTTTGGTGGTTTTTTTGGTTTTTGTTTTTTTTTTGGTTTTTTTTTTTTGGTTTTGGTGTTTTTTTGGTTTTTGGGGTTTTTTTTAATTTTTTTGGTTTTTTGTGTTTGGTTGTTTGTTTTTTTTTTTTTGTTTTGGTTTGATTTGGTTTGGTTTGGTGTTTTTTTGGTTTTTGGGGTTTTTTTTAATTTTTTTGGTTTTTTGTGTTTGGTTGTTTGTTTTTTTTTTTGGTTTGGTTTGGTTTGGTTTGGTGGGGTTTTTTGGGTTTTTTTGTGGGTTTTTTTTTTTTGGTTTTTTAAAATTTTTTTTGGTTTTTTGTGTTTATAAACAGGTTGTGCTTTTCCTCAGTTCCCTATTTGAAATAATGCTGGATTTGACTTTATGATCCTGAACTGGGATGAGGGAATGCTGGACATGTGCTGGTGGTGGGATCCTGTTTTTTTCCAGGATTAAAGCTGTTTTAGAGTCCATTTCCACCCTTTATATCCATGGTTTTGTATTTCTGCTGTGTTTTTTTAGCTGCCCACAGACACTGGGAAAACTCCTCAAAGGTTCTACTTTAAATTCCCAGATCCCATATCATGGAATTTGCATGTGGAATGAATGCCTTTGGATAATGAACCTGCCTGAGTGCTTAGAAATAATAATGCCTCAGAGTCTGGATTTTACTCCTGATATTGGAAAAAAATGTGGCTGCTGGCCATATTCCAGTGCAATTCACTTAATTTTCACACTCTGGAATATTCCTGTTCTGCCAGTTCATTGTGTTGAATTTCACAGCAGCTGCATATATAATAGCAAAAATACACAAATTCATGTGTAGAATTATTTGGCTACAGAAAACACTGAATAAACCTTGCTGGAGGGGCAGCCCCCAGCCCTTTTTTACACTTCAGGTCACACAGACTTCACTGAAAACTCCCAAATTGATTCAGCTCAACTTCTTTTCTGTGAATTTCCCCAAGGAGCTGTAACATCTTAGGCAGTCTTAGCTTAAATCACTGAGTCCTGAGCTTGTGTTCGAGTGCCAGAATTTATCACAACTTCAAAAAAAATCAAGTTCCACCTTCCCCTGAGCCCTGCTGGCTGATTGTGCTCTTCGGGGCAAGATAAAAAACTCGTTATCTCAAGGCACGTCTTTTCAGGTGGCAACACCCCAAAGGATTTGACTTTTATCACCCCCAGGGCAGCAAGTGCACGGCATTTATTGGAATTATTGTGTCTGCTCTGCAGGAGGAGGAAGGGAGGAGGGCACACCCCGGACCTGAGCAGGCAGGCGGCCGAGAGGAAGAAGAGAGGAGGTCGTGGATCCACTCAGCTGCGGAAGGTGACATCCCTGGCAAGTGTCCCCAGGGGGGGATTCCAGCACCTGGGGAGGCGTCAGGCACCCCCAGGGATGGTGGAGCTCGGAGATTTTCCCTCAGGGAAAAGCCTGGGAAGGAGGAGGACACCAAACCCCTCCCTGTGGGTGGCTGCTCCGAGGGGATCTCGCTGCATCCCAGACGTCGCTGTGGGTGGGAAAGGGACAGCACTGAGAGCACTGCAGTGACCCTGTTATTTATCCTCTTCTCTGCCCCCAAAAATCCCTTTCCATGCTTTTTACAAAGTGCTGCCACAGCTCTTTTATGACTCTTGCATCTCTTCCCAAAATTTCACAACTTTGGATCGCCGCGGTTCGAAGTTTGTTCGTCCCACGCGCCCTGAGCTGAGCAAAGCAGCCCCAAACCTTAACACTGAGGGCTCTTTGTGCTTGGGGCTGCTAAAATAGGACATCCTCCCATGAAAGGAGCCCGGGGAAGTCACTCCAGAAAGTTCCACGGGCTGTGTGGCTCTTCCCAAAATTTCACAACCTCGGATCGCCGCGGTTCGAAGTTCGTTCGTCCTGTGCACCCTGAGCTGAGCAAATCAGCCCCAAACCTTAACACTGAGGGCTCTTTGTGCTCGGGGCTGCTAAAATAGGACATCCTCCCATGAAAGGAGCCCGGGGAAGTCACTCCAGAAAGTTCCATGGGCTGTGTGGCTCTGGAAACAAAGGAGTGCCAGGATTCGGCCGCGCTCAGCAGCGTGTCGGGTGCTGGGAGCAGACCCGGCGCTCCCCGAGCACGGAGGGCAGGGAAGGGCTGGGAGCTGTGCTAAAAAAGGGTTACACAAAAGAGAGGCTTTGTCTCCCAGATGGGGAGGCATCCTCCTGACCCAAATACAGCCTCGCGTGCAAGGAAATAGATTCTGGCACCGTTAGAGCACGGAAAATGTCATCATTCAGCCTCTGTCTTGGGGCTTGCACTCTCTGCAGATCAGTGTCCTCACACTCTGGGTCTCAACTTCTTTTTGCCAGGCTCAGGATTAAATGCTCGAGATGTTATTTCTTGTTTGGACTCAGAACTTTATTAGTTCTTATCTGTTTTACAATCTCACACGCAGTGAGTTCTGCAGCACTTCAACAAATTAAAAATTGAGCCCTATCTCTCTCTCTCTCTCTACAAGGCCTTTTAAGGATAAACTGTCCAAAGGCCTTTTAAGGATAAAATGTCCAATTAAGGAGCGACACCAAAATGATTTTCTTTTAACCCAATAACTTTTTTTAACCCTATTAACTTTTCACCCAATAACCAACCACACACGGCCTGCAGTGTGGACTTTTTTATCCAATTGCACAAACCCATGAAGAAAAAGTCAAGAAGCCTCCTCCCTAAAACCTCCATCTTGCTTTATATATATCATTTTATTCTAAATCCTTTAAGTTTCCCACCCTGTGATATTACACACTTCTATTCAGACTGCACTCCCACAATCCCAGTTCAGTAATTCAGTTTTGGAAACTTCCTCAACAGCCCCAGGTCAAGTGCAGTGTTCTCTTGGGGGTCAGTGCCAAAAAGTCACAGAAAATGTAAAATTCTCAGCAGCCAGGGTTCCAACAGCCCAGCACAACTTCCCAATTTCGAGTTGTTTTATGGCCAGGCCAGCAGTGGAAGGATCTCAGCTCAGAGTAAAAAAAATAAAAGAATTTGGTTTTCTTTCTGGATTTTAGGAAAGTTATGTGATCTTCAAGTTAATTAATCTGCAACCCAAATCAGGAAGAATTTAAGTAACAAAGAATCAGAGAATCACAGAATTGTTGAAGTTCAAAAAGGTGTTTAAGATCATCCAGTCCAACCATTCCCTGCCACCACTGATCTGTGTCCCCAGGTGTCACTTCCATATGGATTTTTAACCCTCCAGAGATGGGGACTCCACTGGAGCCCTGGGCAGCTGTGCCAGGGCTGGGCAGCCATAAATGAGCACTAAAACCAATAAAACCGAGGTTAAACCAGGCTGATGCATGCGGAAAAAAATAAAAATATAAATATAATTCTCCAGGAATAATCCAAAATTAATTTCCATCTCTTATTAAAGGTAGCATTGGGAAACCTGGTTGAAATGAAAGGCCTTTGAAAAGGCTCCTATTTAATCAAGTCTAAATAAAGAAGCTTAATATGCAAATCTTTCAGCAAATCCTTAGAAGAAGAATAGCCTGGGATGAAAGAATAAATGCCCAAGGCGAGCAAACACTGAGTCAAATGAAAATGGAACCCTCCAACAGATCAGTGATCCAAGTGCAGAGGGCAGGTGAGAGTAAAGAATATTCCAGCCAGCAATGAAGATGTAAAAAGGGGTTTTCAGGTGGAGCTCCCAGCTCAGGAGGCTCAGCCAAAATCAGAATAAACACTTAATTAATTAAGGGCACATCCACTGGCTCCACGTGGTCAATGAGAAAACCTGGGAGGGTTTGGAGGTTGTTACTCATCGTGGAAAGCTGAAAATGTGTCCAGGCTCACTCTTCATTTGGGATAAATTAAAGTCAATTGGCCCAATTAGAATAAGGAGTAAATTAGAGTGCATGGAGTTAATTAGGTTTCCAATGAGGAACCCCCAAGCTGTGCAGGGGGCAGGGAATTCCTGCCCCCTCTTTATCCAGGAAAGGCTTTGGGGACACCCCAAGGGTGACCTGGAGCTGGGATTCCTGAGCCCTTCCCAGGAAATTCCCAGATATTTTATAGGGAAGTCAAACTGGGGGGGTCAAAGTCAGCAACGCGGGGCTGGCTCTGCCTCTGCCCCACCCTCACAGCTGCTCCCAAATCATTTTAGCCTCTAAAAATTATTTTTAGTCCATAAATAATTTCTTTTTGATAGGATCAGTCGTCCCTGTCTCCCTGCCTGTGTCCTAAGGTAATGAGATTGTAGGATTTGAAGGCAGGAGTGCATTTTTTCCATGGTATTTTGATGGGGAATTGATGTTCTGAGTCAAAATTCCATTTCCAGGAGGTGGGAAAAGCTGACGGGCAAATCCAGGATTCCCAGCACATGGTCCTGTGCAATGTATGTTTGTACTTTATAAACCTTACTTTGAATTTTCTTTATTCAACACAATTATGTTTGTTCTCTATTCTTACCAAATAACTTGGGTCAGTCAAAAAAACCCCAAAAAAACAAACCAAACCAAAAAACAAACAAACAAACAACCAAACTACTACTACAAAAAAAACCCAAAACAAAAAACAAAACAACAAAACCCAAAAAAACCCTCAAGCTGTTCTTTTCCAGAATCTAGGAGATTTTTTAAAAAATTTTTACGATTTTTCTCAAGGAATAAACTGGGTTATTAAGATTTTTTCCCCTTGGCTTACTTTTTAGATGAAATAAAAGTTAAAATAGACTTTGTCCTTTACACTTTTGAGTTTTTGAACCCTGAGCAAGATTGGGGACATCCACAGGGGAGAATTTGGGCATTAACATATTAATTGGTGTGGAGAATTAATTAATGTGGGTTTAGCTTTACTGGCACCGATTTCTAATTGGGTCCTTCTGTCCTTAAGGCACCACAGCACAGCTCAAATAAAGCAAATTATGGCTTTATGTTTTAGGAATATCATTAAGGGATATCATTTAGGAATACAATTTATAGAATAGATATTTATTGATATTATTCTATAGAATCAATAGAATAGAATTTGGGAACAAAATTTATGGAATGTATAGAATTTCCCAGTGGATTCCAATGTTTTCATTGGAATCAAATGAAATTTCAGTCCCTCTGAAGCTGCTGGGAATGATTTTCCCCTTCTATTTTTCCCTTTCCCTTCCCTTTTCCCTTTCCCTTTCCCCTTTCCCATCTCCCCTTCCCCTTTCTCTTTCCCCTTTCCCCTTCCCCATTTTCCTCTTCCCTTTCCCTTTTCCCCTTCCCCATGTGCCCTTTCCCTTTCCCCTTCTCTTTTCCCCTTCCCTTTCCCCATCTCCCCTTCCCTTTTTCCTTCCCTCTTCCCTCTTCTTCCCTCTTTCCCTTCCCCTTTCCCTTTCCCCTTCCCCATTTTCCTTTCCCTTTCCCTTTCCCTTTCCCCTTCCCTTTCCCCATTCCCCATCTCCCCATTCCCCATCCCCATTCCCTTTCCCCATTCCCCATCTCCCATTCCCCATCCCCATCCCCATTCCCCATCCCAGTCCTCCCTCCCTGCAGCCCCCGAGCCCGTCCCAAAGCCCCCGCTCCGTCCCGGCTGGGCCCGGCCTGCCGGGAGCGGGGCCCGTCCCGCCGGGGCGCTGGCCCGGAGCTCCCGCTGGAACGGCACCATCCGCCCGGGACCCGCCCGAGCGCCAGGGCTGCGGCACCGGGGAGCCGGAGACGGCACCGGGGGGGACGCCAGGAGCCCGTGTGAGTCCTCTGGAGAGCTCCCAGATCCTGGAATCGGGGAGTCATGGAATGGTTTGGGTGGGAAGGGACCTTAAATCCATCCAGTTCCACCCCCTGCCACGGGAGCTCCAAGCCCTTCCAGCCTTTCCCTGGACACTTCCAGGGACCCCAATCCTGGAATCGGGGAGTCATGGAATGGTTTGGGTGGGAAGGGACCTTAAATCCCATCCAGTTCCACCTCCTGTCCTGGGGTGCTCCAAGCCCTTCCAGCCTTTCCCTGGACACTTCCAGGGACCCAAATCCCGGAATCAGGGAATCATGGAACGGTTTGGGTGGGAAATCCCATCCAGTTCCACCTCCTGCCATCTTCCGCTGTCCTGGGGTCTCCAAGCCCTTCCAGCCTTTCCCTGGACACTTCCATGGATCCAGGGGCAGCCACAGCTTCTCTGGGAATTCCAGCCCAGCCAGGAATTCCTTCCCAAATCCCACCCCAATCTCTCCTTTCCCAGCGGGAAGCCATTCCCTGTTTCCTGCCTCTCCATGCCGTGTCCCAAGTCCCTCTCCAGCTCTCCTGGAGCTGCTCCTGGGGGTGGAGAACAAGGTGGGAACCCCGGGAATCCAGAGCACAGGGTTTCCAAAAACAAGGAGACAAAGTGACACGATCCCAAACAATCCGATGCCATTCCAGTCTGGGCTGGCTTTGGAAGCTCCTCCTGGTGCATCCCGAAGCTGCTCAGGGCCAGCAGCCTGCTGGGAAAGCCTTTTTGGGGTCTTTGGGAAGTCCTGGTGGCTCACAGTTGTCACTGTGGGGGTTTCAATCCTTGACCTCTGGTGGTTTTTTGTACCAAAATGGTGAAGAACCCGGAGGGAGCAAAGGAAAAGAGGATTTTGATGGAATGCTGTTGGGATTTTTGGGGTAGAGTGACGGGAGATCCAGGATTATCCAGTAATTACTGGTGATCCCATCTAGATGGGAGATGCTGGAGCACCTGGAGACCTCCAGGATCCCTTTGGATCTCCCAAACCTTGCTTTCTTAGCAGATCCATGGGTTGATCTCCAGGAGGAGGATCCACAGTGCAAACAGAGATCCCAAATCCTCGTGACGAGAGAAAGGATCCAAGAAAGAGATCAGGAAAGCTCTGGAATGCTTGGATTGGGCTGGATCGGGGATTGGATTTAAAAAATTCCTTCACTGGAAGGGTTGTCCAGCCCTGGCACAGCTGCCAGGTGGAGTCCCCATCCCTGGAGGGATTTAAAATCCATGTGGATGTGGCACTTGGGGACATGGATCCATGGTGGCCATGGCAGTGCTGGGGAACAAATGGACTTGGTGGTCTTGGAGAACTTTTCCAGAATTTCACGATTCCATGAATGATGCCAAGGGAAAACATGAATGGGAAGCAGAACATAAACACATCCTGGCCATAAAAACAGCAGGATCAGGCTGGAAAATCCCATTCCCTCATGGTGCCGAAGCCATACAAGGTTTCCATAAAAAAGGGAATTCCACAATCCTGGAATCCCACGGCCTGGATAAAGCTGGGAATGGGGAGAAGGTGTTTGAGTCTCTCTGAACTTTTCCATGAGGAGAATTCCAGTGCTGTCAGAGAGGATGTGGGAGAACAGGGGATTCCTGCAGGGATGTGATTGATGTCCCAGGGGATGGGACAAGGAGGACACTGGGACAGGCTGGGATGTGCCAAATCCCATCCCAGCTGCATCCAGGAAAAATGAAAAGCTGTGGAAAGGGAAGGGGTTAGGAGGGAAAGGATCCACCCACACCACAGCTGAAGTAAATGATCCTGCACCTGGATTCGGGGCAGTTTTGCAAGGAAAATCTGTATTTTTGGGTTTTTTTGTGTCAAAGAGAGACAAATCCTATCGTAATTCCCTCAGTGACCTCTCCCCGACCTCTGTGAACTCCACCAGGCTCTTCCCAAAGTAAACATCCCAATTTTGGATCCTGCTCCAGCTGGGCTTTGCCAGGTTGTCAGGAAGGGACAGAAAAAGGAAAAACGTTTTGATTTGTGATTGTTTTCCCTATAATGAGACCACGAGCAGGAAAAATCTTCCCACAAAATCCAGATTTGGAAAGATATTTGAGGTATTAAATGCCACAAAATCCCAGGACTGGCTGAGCACTTAAATGCATTTAGAACCTGAATTCTCTGAGTTAATCTGAATTCTCTAAATTGCTCTGATTTTTATCATTTCTCTCTCATGCAGCACCTCCTCGGTTTGAGGCTCAGCCCTGGCACATCCCTTCATCCAACCAAGGATCCGACACGGAATGAGGGAGGATCCACAGCACAAAAATTTATCCCCCTGGCACTGGGGAAATGAAGGAAAGTTCCTGCTGGTTTGGGATCTGAACCTGTCTTCCTGCAGCTGGTGCTACATTCCCTTTTCCTTTTCCTGGAATTTTGACCTTGGAGAAGCTTCCTTAGATCCTGGAGCTGCTTGGATCTCGTGGGAGGTTTCCTGTGGATCATTTCCTGGGGCACATCCCGTGGAAAACTTGGAGGAAGAATTCCTTTCTCACGTTAAAGCAATTCCATCTTTTCCGTTGTGGCAGTGAGAAGGAAATCGAATCCAACGCTCTGGATTTGCACGTGGATCCACAAGGAGCTGGAATTTAAGAAACTGGGAATCCCATGCTCTCTCTCTCTGTCTCATTGGTCTTCTCTGAAGTTTGGGAAATTCCCAGAGAATGCAACAAAGAGCAGTTTTTGAGGATAAGGGGGTTGAAAGCACAGTGACTTTAATTTACCCCAGAGAGCTGGGACAAAACTGAACCTTTCCACACATCAGGAAAGATCATGGCAAGCACACGGATCCTCAGCATTTATGGACAAAAATCACATTTGAGAGGAAATTCCAACCACCACTCACAGAGTCACAGAACTATTAAGGATGAAAAAGTCCTTTTAGATCACCACACCCCTGCCCATTTCCTCAAACCATGTCCACAGCTTTTCCAGGCGCTCCCAGGAATTCTGTGGAATGAAGATTCCATCCTTTCCATGAAGAAATTCTCCTAATACCCAACCTGATCCTCCCCTGGTGCAGCTCAAGGACGTCTCAGTGTGGACTGAGAGGAAACCTCTGCTCTGTGAGCAGATTAATCTGTGTCACCCGAGGGTTTCACGGATTTTGGGAACACCACGGCGTTCCACGGACTGAGAGCACCCAAATCATTGATTTACAACTCACTGCAGTTCCCTCTCCCACACTTTGGGGTTTTTTCCTGGTTTTCCTGGGTGCTTGGAAGGATGAGTTCATCCCAAACCAACACAAAGGCCTAAAACCTGACAAATCTGAGCTGCCACCTCCCAAAAAACCCAGCCAGGAACTTGAAGATGGGAATAATCTCCTGTAACTTCAGATCTGTTAATTATACAGGAAAACGGACTGGTGGATTTTGATGAAGAAAGTGAAATTTAGAGGATTTAAAGTGAGGTGGAACAAACCAAAGCATTCACCAGCATCGTTCCCTGGAATTGCCAATGTCTCTTCACCGGCCTTTTTTAAAATTTTTTCCTCCCAAAATTCCCTAAACCAGGAATTTTGGAAACCAAATTAAACCAATCACTCCACAGGTGCTTCCTTGGCTTCCTAAATCCAGGATTATTTTTGTTTCCATTAGGCAGCAGTTGAGGGTCAGCTCCACGTCCCAAACATGATAATTATGTCACTCATTTATCTTTTCCCATCAATATTCCCTGGAATTGTACAATTCCCAGGATCCGAGTGGTCTTGGACAAGCTCTGTGCCTTTACTGAATCTTAAGTGCCCACTGCACATCTTAAAGCTTAAACCTTCTCTGATTTATAAATTTTTAAAATTTGTTTTTGTATTTTATTAAAAAGAAGTTATAAATCAGAGAAGGTTTAAGCTTTAAAATGATGCTGTAAAATAACAAACAGAACTGTCCAGGAATGTGTTGAGCCAAGTCAATTATCCTTGGAATAGCAGCAGACCTACAGAAATTAATCAGAATAAAATCAGATGTACTTATGCTGCCTGTAAACATCTTTTACATCATTCCTGAGGTCTGGAATTTGAAATGGAGAGGGGAAAAAAAAAATAAAGCTCCCATCAGCTGCTTGGGGCCAAACACCTCGAGTGCCTGGAGCTGCAGATGTCCCTGCCCACTGCAGAGTTCCCAGATCAGGAATTCCAAAGTGCAGAGCGGGGTTTGGGGTGAGCATTTCCCGGCCCTGCTCGGCGTTTCCAGGCCCTGCCCGACCGGAACGGGCTCCGGCCCGGGATGAAAGGCACCCCTGAAAGCCCGGGGGCAGCGGAATGCAGAGACCAGGATGCCAGCCCTGGGCTCAGGTGTGGGCAACAGAGCCGAACGCGCCGGGCTCCCTCCGGCTGCACCCCAAAACTGCGCCTGTGCCTCTCCGGCTGCATCCCAAAACTCCGCCTGTGCCTCTCCGGCTGCACCCCAAAACTGCGCCTGTGCCTCTCCGGCTGCACCCCAAAACTCCGCCTGCACCTCCCTCCAACTGCATCCCAAAACTCCGCCTGCCCTTCCCTGACTGCATCCCAAAACTCCGCCTGCGCCTCCCCGGCTGCACCCCAAAACTCCGCCTGCGCTTCCCCGACTCCATCCCAAAACTCCGCCTGCGCTTCCCCGACTCCATCCCAAAACTCCGCCTGCGCCTCCCCGGCTGCATCCCAAAATTCCGCCTGCGCCTCTCCGGCTGCACCCCAAAACTCCGCCTGCGCTTCCCCGACTCCATCCCAAAACTCCGCCTGCCCTTCCCCGACTCCATCCCAAAACTCCACCTGCACCCATCCCAAAACTGCGCCTGCGCCTCCCCCGCGTTCCTGGCCCCGGAGGAACGGCACAGCTTCGTCCTTGGGAGCCAAAACGAATCTTTCCTGATGATTCCGAGCTAAAGAAAGAGAAATTTTGGGGAAAAATGTGTGGGGCACCCCAAACCCCCGCCTGCCCTTCCCCGACTGCATCCCAAAACTCCGCCTGCCCTTCCCCGCGTTCCTGGCCCCGGAGGAACGGCACAGCTTCGTCCTTCGGAAGCCAAAATGAAGCTTTCCTGATGATTCCGAGCTAAAGAAAGAGAAATTTTGGGGAAAAATGTGTGGGGCAGCAGGGAATGAGGAGGATTTTTGGGAATGCCCGGTTTGTGGAGGTGAGGGAAGGCGAGCTGCTGCCGGGAGGATTTTTGGGAATTCCTGGTTTGTGGAGGTGAGGGAAGGCGAGCTGCTGCCGGGAGGATTTTTGGGAATTCCTGGTTTGTGGAGGTCAGGGAAGGCGAGCTGCTGCCGGGAGGATTTTTGGGCATTCCCAGTTTGTGGAGGTGAGGGAAGGCAAGCTGCTGCCGGGAGGATTTTTGGGAATTCCTGGTTTGTGGAGGTCAGGGAAGGCGAGCTGCTGCCGGAAGGATTTTTGGGAATTCCCGGTTTGTGGAGGTGAGGGAAGGCGAGCTGCTGCCGGGAGGATTTTTGGGAATTCCTGGTTTGTGGAGGCCAGGGAAGGCGAGCTGCTGCCGGGAGGATTTTTGGGCATTCCCGGTTTGTGGAGGTGAGGGAAGGCGAGCTGCTGCCGGGAGGATTTTTGGGAATTCCCGGTTTGTGGAGGTGAGGGAAGGCGAGCTGCTGCCGGGAGGATTTTTGGGAATTCCTGGTTTGTGGAGGCCAGGGAAGGCGAGCTGCTGCCGGGAGGATTTTTGGGCATTCCCAGTTTGTGGAGGTGAGGGAAGGCGAGCTGCCGCCAGGGAAGAGGGAGCAGGAGGGGCGCAGAGCCTCAGCACTCAGTGGGGAGTGAAGGGTTAATGGATGGTTCTGGAAGAGCCCTCGTGGCGAAGGGAGAGCAGCCAGCAGAGGAAATAAATGCGAGATAAAAAGTTGCTGTGATCAGTGGATGAAGCTGATAACGAGCAGGGAGCACAGCTCCGCTCCAGGGCTGAGCCAGGAGCTGTTTTTAGGGAGGCACAAGGATATGGGAATGTTGGAAATCCACCACCTTGTGCCTGCTGGAGGAGGATTTAAACTCTACTTCAACCTGTCCCACCCCGGGATCTGACTTCCAAACACCCTCGTGCCAACCTCAGGCACCAGAGCGGGCTCTGGCTGCTTTTTAAAACATCCCTGGTGGGAACGTCCTGCCAAAAATCCTCACAGCAGCCCCTGGAGCTGGAAATTTCCCAAGAAAGTTTTTGACCACCCCACACATCCCCACAGCAGGTCGTGTGGCCACTGCCAGCATCTCCCTGCAGTTTGATCTGTCATTTAGTGGTTTTTTCCCTTGCTGCCTGTTCTCTGCTCCTCCACACTCCCGTGTTTCCATCCAGGCAGGTTTGTGACCCACCACAATCCAGGATTGTCCAGGATCCACCAGGGAGGAGATTTGGGAGCTGCTGCCATCATCAAGGACCTGTCAAACAGCAAAATCAAATAGTTGCCAATTCCCCAAACAGGAACCGAGGAAATCCCTGTCTCCAGAATCTCAAATATTTTAGAAATTGCTGGATATTCACAGAACAATCCCGAGCTGATTTTGTAGGATTGATGCAGAATTTGGGACGCAAGAGACCCCAGATCCAACCTCCTGCTTTAAGCAGAGTCAGATCTGGGACCATCCCAGGCTGCTGATGGCTTTTAAGGCTTCCAAATCCTCCCAAGGAGGAGAGGGCACAACCGCTGTGTGTGGGACATCGTGAATTTTGGGAATCACGGAAAATCCTGAGCTGGAAGGATCATCAAATCCAACTTCTGCACAGACACCCCAAAATCCCTCCCTGGGAGCGTTGACCTGGAGCCTTGGGAATGTCACCATTCCCTGGGGATCTTGTTCAGTGCTCCACCCTTTAGGGAAGAACCTTTTCCCAATAAACCTTTTCCAAATAAACCTTTTTTCCAATATCCAGCCTCCCCTCGGCTGTGCTGGGTTTGCATCCCGGGACCCCCTCAGCCTCTCCCCCCTCAAACTTCCCCTTCCCCTTCCCTGCTCCCTTCTCCGAGCACTCCCCGGGAACCCGCGGGTCTCCAGGAGGGATTTTTCTCTTTTTTTTTTTCAGGAAAACCCAGGCGGTTTTTCCCTCCTGGAGTCGATGTTTTGCTACCATCTAGCGCTGAGGGGTGCGGCCTCCTCAGGCCCGCGTGGTTCCCTCAGGGCGGATCCCAGCACCGGCGGGAATTTGGGAACGAGACCCCAGGAAAAACTGGATTTTAACGGGGAAATAGGATGATCCCACTATTCGGGATTTCAGAAATTGTCCCTTTTTTAATAGTTTTTTTCCCTCCTAGAGTCGATGTTTTGCTACCATCTAGCGCTGAGGGGTGCGGCCTCCTCAGGCCCGCGTGGTTCCCTCAGGGCGGATCCCAGCACCGGCGGGAATTTGGGAACGAGACCCCAGGAAAAACTGGATTTTAACGGAGAAATAGGATGATCCCACTATCGGGAATTTCAGAAATTGTCCCTTTTAAACTGATTTTTCCCTCCTGGAATCGATGTTTTGCTACCATCTAGCGCTGACGGGGCGCGGCCTCCTCAGGCCCCCTGGTTCCCCTCAGAAAGGATCCCAGCACCGGTGGGAATTTGGGAAGGAGACCCTGGGGAAAACTGGATTTTAAGGGGGAAATAGGATGATCCCACTACTGGGAATTTCAGAAATTGACCCTTTAAAATTGGTTTTCCCCTCCTGGAGTTGATGTTTTGCTACCATCTAGCGCTGATGGGGCACGGCCTCCTCATCCCCCATGGTTCCCCTGATCACCACACCAGCAAGAGTTTGGGAACGAGACCCCAGGGAAAAACTGGATATTAACGGGGAAATAGGATGATCCCACTATTGGGAATTTCAGAAATTGTCCCTTTTCAGTCGTTTTTTTCCCTCCTGCAGTCGATGTTTTGCTACCATGTAGTGCTGAGGGGACGCAGCCTCCTCATG